>NW_027186296.1:53704787-53714533 GCF_028583685.1 Petaurus breviceps papuanus | reverse complement strand
TCTATCTATCTATCTATCTATCTATCTATCTATCTATCTATCTATCTATCTATCTATCTACATACATTCATATAAATATATACATGTGTGTATGTGTATGTGTTTATGTATAGTATACATGTGTGTATGTGTGTTTGTATTTCCTCCAATTACCCTAATACTGAGAAACTCTCATGAGTTACAAATACCATCTTTCCATGTAAGAATATAAACAATTTAATTTTAATAAGTCAGTTATGATTTCTATTTCCTGTTTACCTTTTCATGCTTCTCTTGATTCTTGTATTTGAAAGTCAAATTTTCTGTTCAGCTCTGGTCTTTTCATCAAAGTCCCCTTGAAAATACTCCATTTCATTGAATGTCCATATTTTCCCCTGAAGTATTATACTGTTTTTCTGGGTAGGTGATTGTTGGCCTTAATCCTAGCTCCTTTGACCTCCATAATATCATATCCCAAGCCATTTAATCCCTCAATGTAGAAGCTGCTAGATCTTGTGTTATCCTGATTGTATTTCCACAATATTCAAATCATTTCTTTCTGGCTGCTTGCAATATTTTCTCTTTGACTTGGAAACTCTGTAATTTGGCCATAATATTCCTAGAAGTTTTCCTTCTGGGAACTCTTTCAAGAAGTGATTGGTGGATTCTTTCCATTTCTATTTTACCCCCTGATTCTGGAATATCAGGGCAGTTTTCCTTGATAATTTCTTGAAAGATGATGTCTAGCTTCTTTTTTTTGATCATGGCTTTCAGGTAGTCCAATAATTTTGAAATTAACTCTCCTGGATCTATTTTCCAGGTAAGTAGTTTTTCCAATGGGATATTTCACATTGTCTTCTATTTTTTCATTCTTTTGGTTCTGTTTTATAACTTCTTGATTTCTCATAAAGTCATTAGCTTCCATTTTCTCAATTCTAATTTTTAAGGAATAATTTTTTTCAGTGAGCTTTTGGACCTCCTTTTCCATTTGACCAACTGTGCTTTTAAGACATTCTTCTCCTCATTGGCTTTTTGGACTTCTTTTGTCATTTGGGTTAGTCTACTTTTTAAGGTATTTTCTTCAGTATTTTTGGGGGGTCCCCTTTAGCAAGATGTTGACTCATTTTTCTTGCATCTCTCTCATTTCTTGTATCAATTTTACCTCTACTTCTCTTACTTGATTTTCAAAATCCTTTTTGAGATCTTCCATGGCCTGAGACCAATTCATAATTTTTCTTGGAGGCTTTTGATGCAGGAGCTTTAACTGTTGTCTTCTTGTTGTATGCTTTGATGTTTTTTGTTACCAAAGTAAGATTCTATAGTCTGAGGTGTGTTTTTTATGCTCTTTGCTCATCTTTCCAGTCAAATACTTACCTTTCTAACGCTTTATCAAGGTAGTACTCTGCTTCCATGGGTGTGTGTGTGTGTGTGTGTGTGTGTGTGTGTGTGTGTGTGTTTGTGTACTGTTACAGGATTCAAGGGTTTTGTTGATTTGGTTGATCCCCCACCATCTGTGGGTGCAGAACTCTGGATGCAGCCACTGCTGCTGCTGCTGCAGCCACCTCTGCTGCCCCAGGACTGGGGCCAGACCCCAACGGGACATCACTCTTCTTTCACTGGTGTTCCACAGAGTTTTCCCACTGATCTTCTATGCTGTCTTTGGCATGTTTGGATTAAAAAGACTGCAAACTGCCACAGTTGACAGTGATTCAGTCCCATGAGGCCTGCTCCAGCCCTGTCTGTGCCATTTTGGCCCATGCTGGATTGTGCTCTGCTCCCACTCTTGTGCAGTACACCCTTTCTGTAGGCCTTCCAGGCTGTCTTGGGCTGGAGAAGTGTTTCACTCTGTCATTTTGTGGGTTCTGTATCTCTATGATTTGTTTAGAGTCCTTTTTATAGGTTTTTTGGAGGGGTTGGGGGAGAACTCAAGTAAGTCTCTGCTATTACTCTCCCAACTTGATTCTGCCCCCAATTTTTTTTTTGCTTCCTTTGTTTTATATCAGTTCATAACTTTTTCTTATGCTTATCTGTATCCATTTTATTCATTATTTCTTATAAAACACCAAAATTTCTTTATATTCATGTACTACAATTTGTTTAGCCATTCTTCAACCCATGTATAATCTATTTCCGAGTTCCTGCTACTACAAAAATATGCAGTAATATTTGGAGGCCTTTCTTTTTAGCACTGTCCTCCTTGGAATATGTGCCTACCAATGGAATCACTGAATGAAAAGCATGATCATTTTAGCCACTTCTTCACAAAATTCCAAAATACTTACCAGTCAATCAGTTATCCAACTAGTTCTTGAACCAATTCCCAGACTCTACCAACATTGCAGTATTAGTGTGTCCATCTCTTCAGACTTCCATGGGAGTTAACTCTTCTCATATTATATCATCTTTCCTTCATCCTTTCTAAATCTGAGATGCTATCATATTCTGGTTCAGTTCAAGGAAAGGAGCCCACAAGTGATGAAATGAAAAAGCATAGAAAGCTAACTTCTCACTGTCTTCATGACATTTCCTACACAAGTTTTTTTTCCCACCAATTTTTTTCTTTCAGGCTATCTTCTTTAGAAGCCTTAAATTCCAAAACTTATGTTAATTAATTACTTATTTATTATGTTTTTCTTAACTGCCATCTCATTGAAATTTTGGAGGATAGAAAGCCTCAAATTTACTATTATTTATAACAACAATTATAGGCATTAAAAGTTGCTTGAATTCTCTCTTACTGTGAATGGCTAATAGGCAAAAATGTGTGTGCTATATGGTATAATAAAGATTTTTATACATTTATGGTAATTTTTTCGTGACTGAAACTAGTAAACAAAACTATTAATGCTCTATATATCTTGTTTGGTCATAAATTCTTCCCTTATCCATAATTCTGAGAGGTAAAAAAAAAAAACTCCACACTCCTTGCTTATACTAATTAAGCTTTATGTCTAAATTGTGCACCCATTTTGAACTTATCCTGGTATGTGGTATAAAATGTTTGTCTCTACCAAGTTTCTGCCAAACTGCTTTCTAGTTTCCCCAGAAATTTTTGTCAAAGCTTAGATATTTGAGTATATCAAACATTAGATTGCCATAGTCATTTATTACTGTGGATTGTGTACCACACCTATTTTATTGATACAGCATTCTATTTCTTGACCAGTATCAGACTGTTTTGATTATTACCTATTTGTAAAATAGTTTGAGTTCAAACACTGCTAAACCACCTTGTTTCACAATTGTTTTCATTGATTTCCTTGATATTCTTGGCCTTGAGTTCTTTTGGATGAATTTTCATGGTTTTTCCAGTGCTACAAAGAATTTTTGGTAATTTGATTGGTATTCAGCACTGAATAAGTAAATTAAATTAGTTAGAATTGTCATCTTTATTATATTGACTTGGCCTACCCATGAGCAATTGCTATTTCTCCAACTGCTTAGTTTTGACTTTGTGTGAAAAGTGATTTGTAATTGTGTTCATATAGTTCCTGCATTTGTCTTGGCAGATAGACTCCTAAGTATTTTAAATTGTCTGTAGTCATTTTGTGTATTTTCTCTTTTTATCTCTTCCTGCTAGATTTTGTTGGTAACATATGGAAATGCTAATGGTTATTGTGGGTTTATTTTTTATATCCTGTAAGTTTGCTAAAGTTGTTAATTATTCAACTAGTTGTAATTTGTTCCAGGACTATATAAACTATTTGTTAAAATAGGTGAAGGAGTCCTATCAAATTCCTTTTATGACACAAATATAATGATGATACTTAAACCAGGAAGAGCAAAAACACAGAAAGAAAACTATAGATAGACAAATTTCCCTAACAAAGGTTGATGTAAAAATTTTAAATAAAATACTAGCAAGGAGATTGCAGCAATACATCCCAAAGTTCATATACTATAACCAGGTGGGATTCATACCAGGAATGCAGGACTGGTTCAAAGTATATAAAACTAACAGCATAATGTACCATATCAATAGCAAAACTAACAAAAATCATATGATTACCTCAATAGATGCAGAAAAAAAGCTTTTGACAAAATTCAACTTTCATTCCTGTTAAAAATACTAGAAAGCTTAAGAATAAGTGGAGCTTTCTTAAAAATAATAAGTAATATCTATCTGAAACCATTAGTAAGCATTATCTGTAATGGGAATAAGGTAGAAGCCTTTCCAAAAGAATCAGGATTGAAACAAGTATGTCTATCACCACCGCTAGTATTCCATATTGCTCTAGAAATGCTAGCTATAGCAATAAGACAAGAAAAGAAAATTGAAGGAATCAGAATATACAATGAGGAAAATGAACTATCACCTTTTTCTTCTATAGTCACCAGCACAAAAAAATTCTTCCTGATTCTGGGACTGTGACCAGGTCTCCTGCTCTCCTGTAGCCACAATTGCTAGTGCTCCCCTCTTTCTTGGAATTGAGACCAGGGTCCCTTTTCCCCTATGAGAAACAACAAACACTCCTTTCTTTCCTGCCACTGAAAGTGCTATCACTCCTTTGGGTCTTGGTGCTGTTACTTGGAACTGCATCTAGTCAATATAATAAGTTCTGAATTCAGTGACAGAAAAGGATCTCCTTCTTACTAGTTGTCTTCTCTTGCCCTCCCCCCACTCTCTGAGAACTGAGAACTCTATTTTTTTAAAGCAATTGGGGTTAAGTAACTTGCTCAAGGTTACATGGCCAGTTATTTCTGGGTGTGATGCTAAGTATCTGAGCCCGGATTCAATCCCCAGGTCATCCTGACACTGGGGCCGGTGCTCTTACTCGCTGAGCTACCTGGCCACCCTGAACTGATAACTCTTAAAGCTGCTGCCTCTGCCAATGTAACAGCCTCCAAGACCTGCTGCTGGCTTTCCCAATCTCCCTGGGCTGTTAAGTCTGAACTGTTCCCTAGGCTCAACCACCAACCTGGTGAGATAGACTTTTCTGCCAATCTCCTAAATTGTCTTGGACTAGAAAATTATACTGTTGATTCTGATGCTTCTTTACCCCACCATATTGACTCTTTCTCCCTTATGTAATTTCAATACCTAATCATAATAATAATCTTCAGTGGAATTGCCTATAGGACAAACAAGTTTTTTTTTTATTTGTTATTGTTTTGTGTGGACCTATGATTTCATTGATATAAGGCATTTCCAGTGAGTAGCTTCCTTCATAAATGCAAATCTGTACATTATAATTTGATTTATGTTAGTCCTAGAGAACTACCTGGAAAACTAAGAGGTTAAGTGACTTCTTCAGAGTCATACAACCAGTGTGTGGCAGCCTTAGGAAAGCACATTCTAAGATGTCAGCTTCCTATATACTACAACACTTTTACCCTCATATACTCTTCAACTTCACTATTTAGCCCTGCCCTGATCTACAATTCTATAATGCCAATCTAATTTTGAGTAAGTCAGTTCCATGCTTCCTACATTCCAACCACACTGGAATATTGTCCAAACTTATCCTCAATTCCCCTGGTTCAGTGATTGTATGCAGTCTTGAAATATACATCCTCTATATCTCTGCTGCCTGAAATCTTTTTCTTCTTAAATTTAGTTTGCATGCTACCTTCTATAAGAAGCTTTCCTGATTCCCCTTCTGGTTTAAAATTACCTCTCCCTCTGCAAATTTTCCTAGAGCACTTTATATCTGTCCTTTTATCACAGATTAGCTTGAAGTATATTTATGTATGATATTATTCTGTCCCTTGACTTCCACTACACTTTAAGTCCATTGAGTGCAAGAAGCTTATCATTCTCCTTTGTATTAAGAGAAGTTAGTCTAGTCTTTTGAACATAGTTGACACAACAAATGTTTCTTGAATTGAACTGGATTATCTGTCATTAAGGGGAAAAAAAATCAATCAACCTCTATGTGCCAGGCACGGAGCTAGATACTGGGGACATAAATGTAATAAATGAAGTTATTCTTATTCACAAGGAGCTGACATTATAACAGAGAGAAAAGGTCATTGATGCAAATATGTGTATATGTATATGCAGAATAAATATAAATAAATGCAAGTAGCAAAACTGCCTTATTCTGGGATGTAGCTGATAGTTGTATCCATTGTTTGAGTGATGGAATCTAAGGAGGGAAAACAGAAGAAAAAAGTTGCCTAAATAATTATGCATTTTCACTATTGATTAGAGAGATGCAAAACAAAACAACTCTGAAGTACCACATCACTCCTATCAGATTGACTAACATGGCAAAACAGGAAAATTATAAATGCTGGAGATGTGGAAAAATTGGAACACTAATTCATTGTTGGTGGAGCTATGAACTTATCCAACCATTCTGGAGAATAATTTTGATCTGTTCCTAAAAGGCTATAAAAATGGTCATGCCGTTTGACCCAGCAATACAACTCTCAGGGCTGTACCCCACAGAGATCATAAAAATGGGAAAAGGACCCACATGTACAAAAGTATTCATAGCAGCTCTTTTTGTGGTAGCCAAGAACTGGAAATTGAGGGGATGCCCATCAGTTGGGGAATGGTTAAACAAGTTGTGGTATAGGAATAAAATGGAATACTGTTGTGTTATAAGAAATGATGAATAGGCAGACTTAAGAGAAACCTGGAAAGATTTATATGAACTGGTGCTGAGTGAGGGGAGCAGAACCAGGAGAACATTGTACACAGTAACAGCCACAGTGTAAGAAGACTGATTTTGATAGACTTAACCCTTCTCAGCAATGAAACGAACGATTCCAAAGGACACATGATGGAAAATGTGAGCCATACCAGAGAAAGAACTATGGAGTCAGAATGCAGAATAAAGCCAACTATTTTCTTTTTTGTTTTGTTTTGCTTTTCTTTCTCCTGGTTTTTCCCATTCCTTATAATTCTTCTATGCAACATGACTAATGTGAAAATGTGTTTAAAAGGAATGCATGTGTAGAGCCCATATCAGATTGCATCCCATCTTGGGGAGAGAGTGGGAAGGGAGGGGGAGAAAACTTAAAACTTATGGAAGTGAATGTTAAAAACTAAATAAATAATTTAATTTAAAAAGTAATTATGGATTTTAAGAACAAAAACGCTGTATGTAGACCACTTAGAACTGTCCTCACTCATTCAACCATCATTCATTTTCATTAGAAAATTCATGTCAGTGTCCTCACAAAGCAGTCTATTTATTCATTCAACAAGAATTTATTATGTGCTTGGTGCTGGATGTACAGAGGTAGTCTCTGCCTTCAAGGAGCTTACATACAATCAGGAAATCAATGTCTACATGTTTTTAAAAAATTAGATGTAGAATTTAATAGGCTATTTCAAGAAGAAGACAATAGCAACTAGGGGAATCAAGATAACCTTCTTATAGGAGCTAGTACTTAAACTTTAAAGTTAAGATTTATATTATTTAGAGTCAACATGTATATTGTGCTTTAAAGTTTAAAAAGTACTTAATATATAAATATTATATATGCATATTCATATGTGTATTACATACATATACATGTATGTATACTATGTGTTTATACAATGAAAATTATGTGCTTAATAATATGACAACAGCAAAAAGAACAACTTTCTGCAAAGCTGCGTGACTTTATGTGTATATATAATATATTATATATGTATTACATATATGTAAATATACATATTATATGTATATGTAAATTATATCAAATTATAAATCACATATTAGGTGTTTGCAAAAAATTGCAGGGAAACTTTCTTAAAGTGTCATCATATAGGAGTGTGTGACTGTGTGTTTGTATTATTTGATACTCACAAGAGCCCTGTGAAGTATATATCACTTTTATCTCCATTTCACAGATGAGGAAAGTTAGGCTCAAAAAGTTTAAGAGGTTTGCTTAGGGTCACTCAGCTAGAGAACATCTGAAACAGTGTTTATACTGAGGTCTCTTGACTCCAAGTCTAATATTCTTTCGACTCCTATTATATTGCCTTTTCCTTGATCTCAGTGTTTGTTTTCATTTTCTTTTTGTATCTTCAGTGTCTAGCCCAGTGCCTTGAACATAGTAGGTGCTTGTTGTGTTGGGTAGGATTAGATGAGAATGAACTATTCTGGAAAGAGTAATACATGTTCTATAAGTTTAATGTAACTTTCTATTCCAACATTTCATGGTATGGTGTAAGGAACTCTATAGATATAATTCTATGTGGAATTAACCTACCTTCCTTATATGGAAGTTATTAATCATCAAAGAACTGCCAAAAATGAGGACAGATTTAATTGTCAAGTCACGACCTGCTAACAATGCACACTTTCTTAAATTGAATCTTATCTAGTATAAACATGTCTTTTTCCCAAGCTCCTTCTGTTTAAAACACATTATAGTTGACTAAGGTCCTTCTCTCGTGGCCTCAGAGCCTAGAGCACCTGATATAAATGGAAAGGCACATCCTACCTATTACACTCAAGTTTTGAAGGCTAAATCTGAATGGCTTTCTTGATTATACACTTCTCCACCTCCTTTCCCAGATGCACAATGCCACTTAGCTAGCTCATAAGGATATTGCGAGAAATAATGAGAAAGCATTTGAATACTGACATCAATTGGAGGGTGTAAATGAGATCGCCTGTCTTCATGTCCCAAAATGTGGATGACTAGTCAATAAAACCTCTTTAATCGACTGTCTCAGCCAGGTAGGAGAGTGTTTTCCCTCACCTACCATATGGCAACTGACCTTCTTTATGCTAAACTAGACTTCGTGTAGCAATGAACTCTCTCTTGCAAAGTTAGAGGGCACAAATTCCACATCAAAATCACCAATGAAATCCATAACACCAGTCATCCTAACATACTTTAAAAAACAACAACAGAAGACTAACTCTTGAAAGCCAGATGCTCCCCACTCTCATTGCTGTTTTCCTCTCATGGTGTCTATTCTCAGAGCAGGGTGTTGTGTTACAGTACTTTCCCTAGGTTTCAGTGCCACTTCCATCGAGCTGCAAAAATACTCCAGGTTCTCACTTTACACGTAGCTATTTATAATCCCGCATGATGCCAGACATGTGCATACATCAGGGTGACACTTTCAGAAAGTTGCCCTGCTATTTTCGTAATCGCCTAATGAACAGCACCAGCAGAGAGAGGCGGTCTTAATCAAGCAGGTTGAGAAAGAGTATGCAGGAGGAGGGAGACTACAAGTTTTAACTTGGATGACATTTAGAAATCTTAAAAGGGACCCTCTCCTCAGTCTCCCTTCACACACCCACCCCCTTCCCCAGATGTCTTGATTAGTGGCTCTGCGTATGCTGGTCAGATTCTGGGATTAATGATGGCTAATTTGCCTGAGGTTGGTGCAGCCCAGGCAGCAGGCTCTCTACCACCAGCTTTTGCTGCCATATGGGCAGAAGCAGCTGTTTCAATTACTTTCTGTGCCCAGATGTGTCAGACGAGACACCAGTGCTCTGCGGGGTACATTCAGCCGCTCGGCAGCTAATTACTTCAATCGTGTGTCGAAGCATGGTGCTGTATACTGTAAAAGGGTTTTTTGAAAACAGCCGACTGCCAGCTGTCACTATGCCTCACAATGATGTGAAACTGATAGGCTGTGACTAGATTTCAGCTTCAACTTGCTGGGCATCAAGATAGTTACCATGTACGTTTCTTTGTCAGATATAGAAAAGAAATCCATAGAGTCTTGCAGAGTTGTTCATCCTTCTGTTCACCTTATATCCCTTGTGTGTCTCTTTAGTACTCTGTCTCTCTCTGTCTCTGTCTCTCTCTTTCTCTACACACACACACACACACACACACACACACACACACACACACACACA
>NW_027186296.1:53704356-53704777 GCF_028583685.1 Petaurus breviceps papuanus | reverse complement strand
ACACACACACACACACACACACACACACACACACACACACACACACACTGTATATACTTGGCTTTTTTTATTTGGACTTTAAGGCAAATCATTTTGTAAATGAACCATTTGGGCATCTTGCCCTTTGGATACTAAACAAATCAAAATCTCTCTAACTTCAAAGAAAATCCAATCCCAGTTGGCCATTGGAATCTGAAGCTCCAAGGCACATTTTTTTAAGGTGAAAACTACGGTCCCTGCAATGAACACAAATGCCTCCCCCATTATCAGTAATCAATGAATCAATTTATATTCTAGGTTTTCTGATTTATTGTATTGGGGGAAGATAGAAAGAGAAAAAAATGCCAAGAAATGCCCGTCAACTCTCCCTCCCTTTTTGAGGAAAAAAAAAGTACTGAAATGTCCAAACTAGAAAAAAAAA
>NW_027186296.1:53675817-53704346 GCF_028583685.1 Petaurus breviceps papuanus | reverse complement strand
TTTTGAGGAAAAAAAAAGTACTGAAATGTCCAAACTAGAAAAAAAAATGTCTTGCCATTGGATTAGGGGCAACTGGAGTGTAATCTGGGATGGATATGAAGCTGTTATCATCTTCATAATACATCTATTTAGGAAAAGAATAAACATTTGTTTTGTGCTAATTCTATGGTAATCAGGGTGATTGTACTGTACTTAGCCACTGTTTGTTGCCATGGTTATTTCAAGCAGCTCTTGGTTATTAATGTCCTGGAAGATTCAACAATGCTCAGTTTAAGACCCTTCATCAGAACTATAAGTAATCAATTTCACTCATTTCACAACATTTCTATAGCCAAAAATAACTTTGCTTGTCATCAGATATTATTATGTGTTCATCTAATTTATAGTACTAAGTGGTTCAAGCTCTCATTCATAGCCTTACTGTTCTTAAGCATATATTTACTACAGTTCTTCAGTAAAATTAGCAAGATCCAGGGGTTCCTAACCTACCAAATTTTGAAATGCCTATAATTGTGTCATAGAAATTGGAAATATCATCAGAGGAAAGTCATATGGTGTGTGTAGAAAATAGTTCCTTTAGTTTGTTTTTACTTTTATTTTTTTCTTAAGTGTATTACACAAGGTTCTCCACAAACATTTCAATTTCATGTATAAGGAGTCTGACTGCATAATGTTTCCATCACAACTGTTCTCTAGGAGTTTGCCCTTGCCTTGGTGTAGCAATGTTCCAGTGGAAACATAGACCTCACTTTATCTCAAGTTAGACTACTATAGAAAATGCTTTAAACAGAGCTACCTTTCACAAGCAAAAATCACATTGTCAAAATCCATTAACTACACATGTAATAGTCTCTAGGCTTCTTGTTTCTTTTTTAAGGTAACTATCGATTGGTTTGTATGTTATTATTTACATTTGTATTATAATGACCCTTTGGAAACATAAATAAAAAATTGAAATTGAAAGTTTTAAGATGATAATTATTCAAAAATATTTCTTTATTTGGCCAAGGGGGTTACAGTATACCTTTTGCTCCCCTCAAATTACCATGACAATTCTGGAATTGCATCTCATACCTGTCAGATTGAAAAAAATGACCCCAAAAAAGGAAAATTATACATGTTGGAGAGATTGTATGAAAAGTCATGTTTATGTGCTATTTTGGTACCTGTGAGCAAATACAACCACTCTGAAAAGCAACTTGGAATTATATAGCTATTAGCATGATTAAGGCTAGATACACAAACACACATCAAAGAAATAGAAAAATATGTATATAATGTACATAAACATTTACAGCAGCTCTTATTTTTGTGATGGTAAAAAAAAGGTCTGTAAACTAAAGGGATGTCCACCAATTAAGGAATGACTGAATAAGTTGTAGTTTATGAATGTGATAGAATGTTATTGCTCTGTTTTTTTAATGAGGAGATAGGTTATTTCAAAGTGATTTGGAAAGACATATGAATTGATACAAAGTGAAATGAGCAGAACTAGAAACAATTTGTGCTATAACCTCAACATCCTTAATATGAACAATTGTGAATACTTTTATAAATTGATGAATAAAAAATGAGCAGAACCAGGAGAACAATTTATACAATAACAATCCTGTAAAGATGAACAGTCCTTTGAACTGTATGAACTATGATCAATAGAATGACCATCCATGATTCCAGAGGTTCAATGATGTAACATCTTATCCACCTCTTTATAGAAAGGTGATAGATTGATAGCACAGAAAGACACAAATATTATTTTTGTATATGGTCAAGGAAAGATTTTGCTCTGCTGGACTGTGCATATTTCTTATGATAAATTTATTTTTATTTTGTCTTTTTATTTTAGTTGGATGGGAGGTGGGAGAGAAAGAGATTTTTGTTGAGTAAAAAAAATAAAAACAGGGGAGGCCAGGTAGCACAGTGAGTAAGAGCACTGGCTCCAGTGTCAGGATGACCTGGAGATCAATCCCGGGCTTAGACACTTAGCACCCACCCAGAAACACCTGGCCATGTAACCTTGAGCAATTTACTTAACCCCAATTGCTTAAAAAATATATATAAAAAAATTAAAAAGCGAAAGTACTACAGATGTAGAATGTTGTTACATGCATTTTCAGGTGAGGACACTAATATTGTTAATTTTAAGGAATTTTATTTGGTTATATGATATCCACCAAAGTGGATATAATCACTAATTATTTGTAATGTAAAAACAAATCAATTAAAACCTAAAAAAGAATTACTGTGACTTTTGCTAGGGGGAGGGAGGAAAGGCAAAATCAACAAATTTCACTTCAGAATAAACTAAAAGATCCTTTACATTTTTTCTCATGCAAAAAATTCAGTATTATTCCAAAAAAAATAATGAGGCAAAGTGGGCAGCAAAAAATAATAATCCATTTTAATCTTATAATACTACTGCTATTTTTATAGAATACATCAAAAATTTAGAGGCAAAACTCAGGGTTTTTTTAAAGTCTTCTTCCCTTGAAAATTGCAGAAGTATTGATTAGAAGGTTTTTCTTGGCTTTTGTCTAGCTTTGAATTATATGTATGGAAAAGCATAATTAGCTCCATAAGAAAGAGCAGCAATGGTCATTCATAGCAGTTTCTTCTAAGAAATTCTACTTGAAATGTTCTAATTTATTCACTTTCTGTGCTGTAGCAAAGCAGAATTTAAGCTATGATGTTTCTGTGGCTGTTTATACAGTGTGACAAGCCAGGGTTCTCTTGGGAATGTGTTGCTCCCTTTCTGATAGTATCATCAGAAAGCAACGCCATGTGCTGAGCTGGGGCCCATTGTATTGTGGATCACTTCATTATCATCTAAGCATCCTAGGATGGGGCACTACAATAATTTCAGTGTCCTTGTCTGGTGAAGAACTGCCATTCCAATTCTTGGAGACAGAGTTTTGATTAGCACCCAGAAAAACTGAACTAAAGAAAATTGATTTCTCCTACCATTATACATAAAAGGGGCTATAGACCAAATCTAAAATAATTTTATGAGATCCCTTTTAATCTAGATATGTTTATCAAAGGAAAGAATATCAACAAGTGGACACTTTCAAACATTCTGCATCGAGAAGCTTCAAAGATAGACCAAGTCAAAGTGATAATTTTCCTCATGTTCATTCTATTATAATGTGTTATGCTTTAAATTCACCAAATGTTTCCTCTGAATATGGTCATCTTTTCAAACCCAGATGGACTTGATTCCAAAGGACAGGTAATTGGAATAAGTTATCCTGCCACAACTAAGTCTATATTCTCATCACATGCTAAATAGCAAATGGCCATTAAATCGTAGTCTTATTATCTCAAGATAATAATAACTATCTTTTCTAAAATGCAGATAAAAGAATGAACTTGGATTTTAGTCTATCAATATTCAACTGCAGAGAATGGGGTAGTAGTAGCAGCAGCAGCAGTAGTAGTGATTGCAATAGTAATTTTAATTGTAGTAGTAATAAAAAAATACAATTTAAAATTTGCACTATTTAAAGTTATAATCATGTAAAATATGTTTATCAGTTATAGTTCAATGAAAATATGCATTATTAATTCAAATAAGGTAACTAATTCACAGAATTCAATATTTTCACTAATCAGGATCTAATTTTAACAATAACAATTAGTATTCTAATAAATAATAGTATAGTATAACAATATAGAATAATAGTAGCAATATTGGTTATAATAACAGCTCGTTATATCATGGTACAAGGTTTACAAAGGACTTTACACATTTAATCCTCACAACAAAAGCAGAGAGAATTTAAGTGACTTGCCCCTGCTCCCCCAGATACTAAATGTCTGAGACAGGACACAGGTCTCTCTCACTTCAACTCTAATCTTCTATACTCAATGCTAAACTGGAAGCCATAAGGAAAAGTACTTTGCATTACCCCTATGATATTCGAATATTTTATAATTCTTTTTTACCATGTGCTAACCCCACTAATAGAATGTAAGCTTCTGAAAGGCAAGAACCTTCCATTTCACTTTTTTATCCCTAAAATAAAGCATAATGCCCTGCCCAAATTAGGTGTTTAATGAACATTCATTGTTGAATTGAGTTGCTGTGCTCTGAAAAATAACTTCAACTGTATCAAATGAAGAAATATCTCTAGCCCTTTCTATTTCCAATGAATCAATAACCACTTAATTTTTACTGTGGTCATTCCAATCTCAAATTTACATTATGCTCCTCTAAGAAATTAATGTAGCTCAACTTTAAGATAAGCTAAATCACAAACTGGGCAACCAGGTAAAAAGGTAATTAAAAGAAAATGACTTGGGGTGGTTAAGTAGCACAGTGAATAGAGCACTGACCCTGGAGTCAGGAGGACCTGAGTTCAAATTGGGCTTCAGACTCTTGACATACTTACTTCCTGTGTGACTTTGGTCAAGTCATTTAACCCCAATTGTGCTCAAAAAGCAAAAAAAAAAAAAATTACTTCCTGTGGTCTCATGCCCCTGTAAATTCTGTTTGCTGATTCTGAATAATTGATTCTATATACTTAAAAATGACCCAGTATGTACCAGATACCTATCAGTTCTCTAAATTCATTCTCTATCTTATGTGTGCAAAATATGGATATTTTTAAATTCCTCCCCTTTTTACAGGGAAGCAGGGGGAAGTGTTGATCTGTGATTTTGTTGGTGTAAGAAACTTCTGGTAATGAGATTGTTTCAATGAATGCAGAAAGGTGGCTCACTTAAACTTATAGTTTTAGAAGTTTCCTAGAGATATGAAAACGTTAAATGGCATAAAGCTAGCAAATGTAAGAGGCAGGACTTTGAGCTGAATTAGTTAGTGGATAGAGCACTGGACCTGAGTTCAAATTTGACTTGGACACTTAGGAGTTGTGTAATCTGAGGCAAGTATCTTAAAAGTTGTTTGCCTCGGTTTCCTCAACTTAAAAAATGGGCATGGTAAATGAGGATCAAATAAGATAGTATTTGTAAAAAGCACTTAGCACAGTGTCTGGCACATAGAAGACTGTCTATATAAATACTTATTCCTTAATCTTCTCCTTCCCCTTTCTTACTCCAATGCTTGCCTTCAATCTTTACCATGCTATTTTACATGTAAATATGCAGAAAAGAGTATAATGAATTCCTTTGTAGAGCTTCTTGTTGATGTTCGGTAGGGTTCAGTCATGTCTGTCTATTAGTGATCCCATTAGGTTTTTCTTGACAAAGATACTAAAGTGGTTTGCCATTTTCTTCTCCAGCTCATTTTACAGATGAAGAAACTGAAGCAAATAGGATTAATTGACTTACCCAAGGTCACACAGCTAATAAGTGCCTGAGGCTGCCTTTGAACTCTAGAAGATGAGTCTTCCTGACTTTAGGCCCAGCACTCTATCCACTGTACCACCTAGCTACCTATAGTATAGAGCTCTCACAGCAGTCTTCTGTGAGGCAGAAAGTGTATCTTCCTTCATTGTTCCAATTTTTGTAGAAGAAGAAACTGAATGAGGTTTTTATAGGTGATCTGATTGAACCATGTCAACCCTCAAATGCTGGGATTTGAACCCAAATTTCTGAACTCCAATACTCTTTGCAATATATCATACTGCCTTTCCCCATGTATATGCCAACCAATAAAATGTTATTCACATCTATCCCTCCACAAAACCCACTATAAAAGAGAATACAATCAAGTCAATTATCATTTACTCAGTTGCCAATTTCCTTTACCTCAGGACTATTTGGACCAGCTTTTGGAGGTAATACTTAGATTAGAAAACAGACCAAAATACCCCCATTCTAGTGTAACCAATAGGGTGTCAGCCCAAAAGGTAACAATGAACAGAAGCTTCCTAAATTGATTGGGCCTAACATAAAGACAATTTTACCTTTCCCTCTCTCCCCTACATTTAAGACCAAAGTGGCAGTCAAGGATTGGGAACAAAGACAACAAGCCTTTGGTCTCTATCACTGCCTTTTGGTCCTTGGTATATGATGATTAAACTGATAGTCTGTTAAAAGATCTGGAGCTCCTGAGAAGCAGATATATTCTGCAACCATTTTTACTTTGTTTTATTTTTTTTCCTATTTAAAGGAAAGAACTATTCCAAGTTTATTTTATTCAAAAAACATGTGCTCAACAAAGTTGTTTTGCAAAAATATGATAATTCTTATTATTTGTTAAATATTATAAAAGAACCCTGTTTGATGCTCACAAATTGGACTTACAAAAATTGGATCATGTGGCAAGATGGGGATAGCATTCTTTCACTTCTCAGAAATGGTTCAGAAGTAAAATTCAAGCTAGAAATAAGAATTTTGCTCTAATTATTTCTGGCCACCACTCATAGCAAAGACCCAAAGAAAAAGGTTTCACCTTTTAATAATTTGTAAAGTGACACTTCAATATATTGATGGGTCTTATGATCCCATCAATGTGGGTATTCCTTCCATCAATGTAGATAACTAACCAAGCCTCCCTTTCTCCTCATGCTGTACAACTCTTGTCCATGTCTGCCTGTAAGTGCCACCCAGGGAATGCATTCACAATTATTAGGGGAGGAGTTAGGGTTCTAAATTTCTTGGCATCTCATGTGTACCAGTAGAGCCTGTGGACTGTCTATCATATATCCTTTGCTCATGCTTGATCAGCCTTCCCTCTTCCCCAGGCATGTATCTCTCTGACAATGTTTTACTCCATTTCTTCTGCACAATTTTTCCTCCATAATGGGCAAAGATAAATAAGTTAAAATGATGTCTGAATTTTGTATGATATATTTGGTACTGACAGTTGGAGAAAGAAAAGTGGCCCTAAGGAAAAACTTATCTCGAGGGCAAGATGTCAAGTAGAAAGAATGGAGAAAGTAAGGCTTAAGTATATGATTTAACAACGAAATCTGTCAAGCTTACTGTAAATATCCTTGAAAAAGAAGCTGGGAAACAAACACCAACAAAAGAATTCAAGTCGAAGAAGAATCTTTTCTTACTGAGATGGAGAAGAATGCAATATCTATCTTTAAATTTTCTGTTGTGAAGTGGAAGAGATAGTCTATACATGTTTATGGAACGTGTATGAAAAGACACAAATGCCTCTTCACTCTTTCATCATAACTCCATAATATATTTTGGAGTTTTACAGTACTATATTTTCAGTATTACAATGCATAATTTAGTGATGTATGTCATAATAATATTTCCATAATTTGAATAAAATTAACAAATTTCACTGAAGACAAGTTGTTCTGTGGTACCACCACATAGATTAGGACAAAAATAATTACGGTTGAGTATTTTTTTCATGTAGATCACCTACTAGAGAAGTCTATATCTATAAATCCATCAACATATCATTGCTGTTGAGATGAACTATAGTGACCTAGGTCAACTATTTTCTAGCCTCATTCCTCAAATAAATATAGGTGGAACTCCTTTGTAGGTGTTAGGAAACACATTACGCAATATTTTAAGGAAATTTTCAACAGTTAAGTTGTAACATTATTATTTTGTCTTCATATGTTAGTCTTGTCTGTTATTAGCACATTGGTTTGTACAAAGTAGGGACTCTGAATGGTAGTACTGGATATGGCAGGTATCAACCAAAGAATTATAAATATTTATGAAACACATGCATCAGTCACTTTACTGGGTCACTCGAAGAATTCACGTTCTATCAAGGAAGACTTTTTTTTAAAGGTGGGGGGGGGTTATTAAGTGGCTATGTGTTAGGTAGACTAGGGATACAAAATTAATAATGAAATAGACTGCCCTCAAGAAGCTTACTTTCTATTGGGGAAAGAGGAAGAATCTATTGGAGGATACTGAGTAACATCACAACATATTAAATTGATTATATTTTTATAGAGGAGAAAATCATATTATTTATTTGGGAGTCATTCCTTAAACAACTGTAAAACATATTGAAAAAAATAATTAGAATTCGGTTAGATAAAAGAACAAAAATGAGTAAGAAAAAAAGCAGGGAGTATAATTAATTTTTAAAAAATCATTCATGACCTGTTCAAGCAAGTTATTGCTAACGAGCAGTGGCTAGGTGGTGCAGTGAGTAGAGCATCAACCCTGGAGTCAGGAGGACCTACTTTCACACCCAGCCTCAGACACTTAACAATTACTAGCCATGTGACCTTGGGCAAGTCACTTAACCCCAATTACCCTGCCTTCTCCCCTCCAAAAAACAATCAATCAATCAATCAATCAATCAATCAATCAATAAATAAATAAATAAATAAATAAATGAAGTTATTGCTAATGAAAAAAATAGATAAGGAAAAGACTATCTATCCATTTCATCCTCTACATTCCCTTTTCCTTTTGCCTTTGATCTTTTCCCAACCTAAGGATCTTTTTCAGTAAGTCCTATCTTTTCATTATGTGACCAAAGCATTTAAGTTTTGCTTCAAAATTTGACTTTCCAGTGAATAGTCTGAACAAATTTATTTTAAGTGCTGACTGATTTGATTTCCTTGGGGAGATATAGATGGAACTATATTGAATATAGTCAAGGGACTCTCAAAAGTCTTCTCCAACACAGTAATTTGAAAGCATCAATTCTGAGGTGCTCTGCTTTCCTTTTCATCCAATTATCACAGCCATAAATTGCTACTAGAAAAACCATAACTGACTACATGGACCTTTGTCAGCAAGGTGATGTCTCTGCTTTGTAGCAACTTGTCCAGATTTATCAGAGCTTTCCTAACAAGGACCAAGCTTCTTTTTATCCCATTTCTAGAGTCACTGTCTGTAGTGATCTTCAAGTCCAAGAATGTAAAATCTAATACTGTTTTCATTTCTTCTCCCTCTATTTCTCAAGAAGTGATGGGACCATCTGCCATGATAGGCAACTTTGTTCTTTACAGCATCAGATTTTCCTTTCATCTAGAGACACATCCACAGCTAAGCTTCCTTTCAGCTTTGGTCCAGTTGCTTCATTCGTACTTGACATTCTTGAAGCTGTCCTCTGCTCTTCTGAAGTATGTTGGATACCTTCTGACCTGAGGAGTGGTTCTTCCAATGTCATATCTTTTATCATTTTAATATTGTCCATGGTGTTTCCTTGGCAAAGGTACTGGAGTGGTTTGACATTTCCTTCTCCAGTCAATCACCTTTTGTCAAAACTCTCTACTATGACCTGTCTATCTTGGGTAACCCTGCATGGCATAGCTCATGGTTTCTTTGAATTATGCAAGCCCTTCTGCCATAACAAAGTAGTAATGATATGGAATCAAAAAGAGCCTGAAAAAAACTCCTTAGTCAGTGGAAGTTGGATTTCTTTCCCACGGAGAGAACTATGGTAACCAAAGAAATATCAGTTCAGACATAAACTCATTTGTATAATCTTATTGAAAAGTTGGTGAAACATTATGAGAAGTAGCCCTTAATAAAAAAGAGAAAACAGTGTAAAGTAAAAACCAGTTTAAAGAAAGTGTAGAGATAGACAAATTAAGTAAAGCCATTTCAAAGTCATTTAAAGATTAAAAATGGAAGGAACACAAAAAATTGAAAAGATCTACAAGGATTTTTATAATAAACTTTCCTTCTTTCTCCTTTCCTTGCTTTCTTTTTTCCTTCACTTTTTCCTCCCTTGATCAACAAAGAAGTGGAAGAAAAAATAGATAATATAAGTTTACTGTAAACAACATAAAGAACCAATAAAGAAATTACTAAAGTCACTTAATAATGATGACCTCTTCCCAATCATCTTCAGTCTGCAATGCTTTTGTACTCCCACATCTTCCTCCAGTCCGGAGTTCAAGCTCCCTCTGAGGATGCTGGATTTGTTATTGATAAGCATTCAACATATCTCACCTGAACCCAGATACAACATGTTATTTCCCAACTATTTCCACACCATTCATGGATACGTATCCCTATTGTCTCTCCACTTCCAAATCAGTCACTGAGAACAGTAATAAAATTAACACTATCATTCATAAAAGGGAATTATTAAACAATTGCCCTATCACTCTAATCCCCAACCTTCTGACTTCCTGTCCAAAATGCTCCTCCTTGGACACTAATCTGCTATGTATTATTTTCTATGACAATATAAGCAAATTAAGGGAAGGATCTATACTGCTAGATTAACTTGTATCCCCACCACTTAGTAGAGTGTCTGGTATTCAGTGTGCATTTAATAAATGAATTTTTCATTCATTCAAATTGTATTAAAAATCACTGTGATATACAAAAAATATGAGATGCTATCAAAGGTCACAAAGACTTAAAAATGACTTAGAAATATGTTTAGATAATGAAAGTATACATGAACAATTGGAGGGATATTCAGTGTTTATGGAAAGGCTAAGCCATTATAAAGAAGTTAAATAAATTAAACCATAGATTCAGCAGTATGCCAGTAAAAACAACCAGTTAGCAGAATTAAACAAAATATTTTTCAATTCATTTGAAGGAATAAATGCTCAGGGTTTTTTTGAGAAAAATTGTGAAAAAAATAAAAGGAATTAAGAGAAGGTAAGATTATCAGATATGAAATTGTATTTCAAGACAGCAATGACCAAAATTACTTGACAGTCCATAAATAGAGAATTAAATGAGTGGCTTACACTAAATAAGCAAGACCCAATTAATCAGGAAATGGGCCACATTAAAATTCAGAGTACCTAGTTGATACTTTAGAGAACTAGATAGAATAATAGCCAAATTCATTTGGAGGAGCAAAAGATCTAGAATATCAATGGAAATAATGATTTAAAAAAAAGAATGAAAGGGTAATAGCACTTTTTGAATATCAGATTATATTATAAATGAGTAATCACTATGGTAATGGTTTACAAAAAGAAAATAGACCAGTGGGAATGAATATAAAAGGGGGAATCAGAAAAAATAGACTAAATAACCTAGCATAAATTACCCTAAATAAACTACGTAGGCAATAATTTCATATTTGACAAGAATTCCTAGGGAAATTAAAATCAGTCTGGAAAATATTAAATCTATAACATCGGTTTATACCACATAGCATAATGACCTTAAAATAAATATGTGAACTGAAAATTTAAGTTCATATCCTTCCAAAAACTTTTAGAAGAGAAACATATAAATACCATTGCCAGTTATGGCAAAGAGTAAAATCTTAACCAAACAAGGGGAAAAGATGATTACAAAAAATAAAATTCACAATTTCATTCACATTAAGTTGAAAAAGAGCTTTTTCATAAGCAAAATTAATATAAATAGGATAAGAAGGCTAAAAGTTAATAGAAAACTTTTTTATCAAATATCTGTTAAAATTTAATATGTAAGATACATGAAAACCAACAAAGATAAGTAGTCAAAGGATATAAACAGTTCTCATAATAATTGCAAACTAACAACCAGGTGAAAGAATAAATAGATGACCTAATAACGGAAATGTAATTTTAAAAATAATTCCAAGGTTGTACCTCATACTAAATAAATTGGCAAAGATAAGAGAAGGATGGGGGGTTGTCACCTTTGAAAGAATTGCAAGTTGACCCAACCAATCCGGAAAGCAAATTGTAATTACGTGAGGGGGGAGAATGAGTAAAATGTCCATACTCTTTGACTCAGAGATTTGACAGACATATGCCTTGAGGAGATCAGTGATGAAAAGTACCTACACATTAAAAAATTAAAAAGGCTTATACCACTGCTTTTTGTAGTGGTCAGAGATGAAAAGTAAGGTACATCCCCATCAACTGGAAATGTTACATAAGTTATTGTACATAAGTATAATGTAATATTACCATAGTATTAGAAATGATATATATGCATATGTATGTATATACATATATATGGCATAAAAATACAGATGAACTTGGGAGAACTAACATGAACTAATGCAAAATGAAGTTAAATAACACCAAGAAAACAATACAAATAATATTTTTAAAAACCACAAAACAATACTGAATGTGTCCAAATTAAAATGACTAAACTTTGTCTCAAAAAGAAATAAAAGAAGGTATTTCTCCCCATTCTTTGAAGGTATCAGTAACTGCAAGCAAGGTCAGAATTTTTTTATGCTTTTTGTTTCAATAAATTACTCTTTCCCTCTTTTTAGTTTTTTGTCATGATAAAATTATCTCAAGGAGAGGAAGAAATCATATATATATATATATAATATATATATATATATACTATATATGTTTGTAGGCATGTATATGCATATATAAAGATGGGGGGATAATGAGAACAAAAGATAACAATTTTTTTGAATAGTTAAGAGTCAAAAGTATGTCAAAGGTAAAATCAAAGGTCATATATTCATTTTTTAAAAATTCATAGCAAGGTGTTTTATGGTAGGAGAAAACTGGAAGCAAAATGGATGTCAAATTGATTGGAAAATGATTGAGCAAATTGTGATATCTGAATGTTAAGATGGGGACAGAGATTGCATAAGGGATTTCTTTAGCAGAGGGAACTCCCATATATTAGAGATGGAACTCTACCAATGGAAGTCAGGCCCTTCTCCTCAATTTATAGTATTTGAATGTTTCCTAAAGAATTGAAAAGACAAGGTACTTGCCTAAGATCAGTATCCAGTATATGTCAAAGGCCAGAATTGAATCCAAATCCTTCTAACTTCAAGGATAGCTTCCTATCCACTATGCAATGCTACCTCTCAAGTGCTATCTGAAAATTTTTTATCGTTTTGTCACAATTATCATTGTGCCATAAAAAAGAATATGAGAAATTCAGAGAAATGTAAGAAGATTTCCATGAACTGAGGTGGAACAAAGTAGCACATTATTCACAGATGACTTCAACAATGTTGAAAAAAAATTTTTAATAACTAATACCAAATTGCTACTATGCTAAGAACAAATGTAATCACCAACATTGAATCCAGAAGTCAAATCCTATAGGTTCTGTATGTGGAAAACAAAGACAGATATTTGTTTTAGTTGGTTTTGCTTGACTATTTTTAATTGCACAAGATAGGATTCTAGGGGTAGCAGAAAGTATAGACAAGTTATTTTGGTTAAAAAAAAATCATGATTTTTTTTCTAAAATTTTAAAGCAAAAAATCAGGTACATTCTAATTTTATATATGTATGTATGTATGTATGTATATAAAACACAATTCTATGTTTTTGTATATTCCTTCTATTCTCCCTTTTCCTCCTCTTCATTCTCCTGCTTTGTTACTATAAAAAGTGCTGCTCTGAATATGGTGGTACAAATGTGGAACATTCTTTCTGATCTCTTCAGCACTATAGGTGTCATTAGTTTCTGTGACAAAAAACTGCAAGCATTAAGACTAAATTAATTATAAATAGGTTATAAGAGAGCGTTTGGTGCCATATTTTATTAGTAAAGTACAGGAATTTTTGTGCATGGTCTTTCTATGTTGGCTATTGGCTGACTTCCAAAGAGTTAAGGTTTCAGAATAAATGAGCTATGGGTAAGCAAAAGGTTACTGAACCAATAATATAGCAATCCACTTAGTAAAGATATGCTCCTTGCACAACTACATTGCAATGTCATTTTTTTTTAAATGTATATTTCAAAAGAGCTTCTCCAGCTTAAATGAGCTTAAATCTAGCATTAGGTAATTTTTTATAGCAAAGATAAACAACTGAAAATGCATATGCATATCAAATAAGAGCTCTAAATTAGGGGTCTGTGAGTATTTTTACATTTTGATAACTATTTCAATATAATCACTTTCTTTTCTAAACCTATGTATTTTATTTTATGCATTCAAAAACATTATTCTGAGAAAGGGGTCAATAGACCTCACCAAATTGTCAAAACAATACAGGACATACACAAACAAAGATTAAGAACCCCTGAATTAGGTGATCTCTAAAGTTCATTCCAATTCCAAAATTGTACAACCTGTATACCTTGTGCTAGATTTGATGATGATGCTTAGGAAATACTCGTGCCTTTGGGTCTCTAGATGTGCTTCTGGTGTGTAATGGAATGGAAAACCAATGGCATATGCTGCAGCATGTGGAGAAATCTGTATGTTCACTCAGGGAAAATAAAAATACCAAGACTAAAGATAACTGAAGTATAAAAACACTAGAAAAAAATCTTAAAATTTTCATCATTCCAAAAAAAGACTTCAATGAATCAGTAAAATTAGAAATTTTTATTGTTGCTTTTATTCATTCCCCCAAAATTTTTTGTGTGTTAACTTTCTTTAATATGGCAGTTAGGTGGAAGAGTGAATAAAATGCTGGACTTGGACCCAGCACAACAAAAAGTCAAACTGTCTCAGATTCTTATTATCTATGAGAATTTCTATGATAGTAACCTCTCTATGACTCAGTTTCCTCATTTGTAAAATGGGGGAAGCAGCAACCTCACCAGGATCCAGTGAAATAACATGTATAAGGCATTTTGTAAACCTTAAAGTGTTGGAGAAGGAGCAGAAGAAGGAGGAAGAGTATTGTTATACATAAGAATGACAATTCCATAAAGCCCAATTACAAGTATAGTAGTCAACTCCAGGCTAAAATCTATTGAAATTTAGATTTAGAGTTGATATAAGCTATTAGTTTCTAAAAATCTTGTGTCATAAATTTTCATTGGATGTGAAGTCCTTGGGAGAAGGAGATTTTTCAGTTCTCTAGCTGGCTAACCATCCTGACAACCAGATAATCTGAAACTTTTACTTACTGAGATCACTCAATATATTGTCAATTGATCAATCAACAAGAATTTTTTAAGTGCTTAAAAAAAAAAGTTCCAGTCGCTGTGATGGTTGATAGGTATATTGACAAAAATGAAAGTTTGTCCATTCAATGAGCTTACATTCTTTTTGGAGAGATAAAATGTATAAAATAAATACGGGGCAAATTTTGGGGGGGTGGAGGCACTAGCAGTTGGAGGAGCATGTAAAGAGTGTCACTTATGCAATATTTTGAAGGACACAAGAAATTCTAAAAAGTAAAAGTCAATTGTTACCAGCTTACCCCTCTAAGCACATTGGTAACAAGGCTCAAATAATAAAAAGGGTTCTTTATAGGCAATGGAAACAGAAATAGAAAGGTAGAACAGTAGAACAGAGTAGACATAGCAGTAAATGATTATCATAACCTTATGTTCGATGAAAGTAAAGATTTAGGCTTCCAGCATACATCTGGCAGAAATAGAGGGAGATATCAAAAGAAAATTAGAAGAACATGGAACATATTACCTATCAGACTTCTAGAATAAGTTTCAGTTCACTGTGATGGTTGATAGGTATATTGACAAAAATGAAAGTCTGTCCATTCAATGAGCTTACATTCTTTTTGGAGAGATAACATGTATAAAATAAATACAGGGCAAATTTTGGGGGGTGGAGGCACTAGCAGTTGGAGGAGCATGTAAAGGGTGTCACTTATGCAATCTTTTGAAGGACTATAATAAGAATTTGTGAATCAACAAGATATAAAGAGCATTGTGAGATGTATATTGAATAATTTTGATTATATTAAATTAAAGATATTTTGTACAAATAAAAGGAATGTAGGCAAGATTAGAAGGAAAGCAGAAACTTGGGGGGGAGGAATGTGATAAAGTCATATCTAAAATATAGGGAGAACGTGGTTGAATTTATAAGAATATGAGTAAGTCCTCAATTGATAAATGGTCAAAGGATATGTAAAGACAGATTTTGAAGAAGAAATTAAAACTATATAGTCATATGAAAAAAGTGCTTTCAGTCATTATTGATTAGAAAAATACAAATTAAAATAACTATAAAGTATCATGTCACACCTATCAGATTGACTAAAATGATAGAAGGTAAAAATGACAAAAGTTGGAGGGATTGTGGAAAATTTGGGACATTAATGTACTGTTGTTAGAACTATAAATAGATGCGTTTTAGAGAGTAATCTAGAATTATGGTCAAAGAGTTATAAAACTGTGTATACACTTTGACCCAGGAATACCATTATTAGGTCTTCCCAAAGTGATCAGGGAAAAAGAAAAAAAACCTATATGTTCTAAAATATTTATAGATGTTCTCTCTTTGGTGGCAAAGAATTAGAAATTGAGGGAATGCCCATCAATTGGGGAATGGCTAAACAAGTTGTGGTATAAGATGGTGATGAAATACTACTATGCTATAATAAACTGCTTAATTTTAGAAAAACATGGAAAGACCTACATAAAATAATGAAAAATTATAGAGCAGAGCCAAGAGAATGTTCTATACATTAACAACTATATTGCTCAAGGAATGATTATGAACAACCATATTATTCTGAGTATTATATATATTCAACTCAACTTCAGAGAACTTATGAAGGAAGATGCTATCCCCCTCAAGAGAAAGAAGTGATAAATAGAAGTATGCATAGTACACTTTTACATATATTTATTTATCTGTGTGAAAAAATGGACTTCTCTAGTGCATGGTGAGGAGGGAGTGAGGGAGAGAGAAAGTTTGAACCTTAAAATGTAACAAAAAAATTAAATTAAGAAAAGCCAGAAAACAGGTCTATATTAAAGGTCAGAAATGAACAGTGCTCTCCAGTGAACAACGCTATATTAACGGACTACACAGGCACAATAATTTCCGGATACATAATGGTTAGGTTTGCAAAAAGCAACTCTATAGACAGGTTTCCTCTAATATCCCCAATTGAAATAAGGAACAAGGAGATGCAAATACCACTCCAAATGGCTTCCAGACACATTTATGTTTGTATTTTAAAGTGAGAACCAAAGTATATGAAAACACAAGAAGGAAATCAGTTATCTGTATCCATACTAAAAATGCTCTATATCATTATTGATATTGAAATGTATACCAAAAACAACTCTGAAGTACTACCTAAGGACCTATCAGAAAGAACAAATACTGGAAGGGGCATGGGCAAATCGGTATACTAATGAACTGCTGGTGGAGTTATGAACTCATCCAAGCATTCTAGAGAGCAATTTGGAACTATGCCCAAAAGGTTATAAAATGCAGCATACCATTTGACCCAGCAATAGCTCTATGAAACCCAAAGAGATTTTTTTTGGAGTTTATTTTTTTAGTTTCCATCATTCATTTCCACAAGATTTTGAGTTACAAATTTTCTGCCCATTTCCCCCTACCCACCACCCCAAAACAGCTATCCCACTGAATATCCCCTCCCCCAATATGCTCTCTCCCATATCTTTTCCCATCCCCCTTCTGATTTTCCAATATGGCACAGTGGATCTCTGTGCAGTAGTGCCTGTATATCTTATTTCCCAGTTACATGTAAAATAATAATAATATATTTTAAAAAAACATTTGATTTTAAAACTTTGAATTCCAAATTCTTTCCCTACCTCCTTCATCACCCTGCCTTTCTGGGAAGATAAGCAATTCAATATAGGTTGTACATGTGTAGCTATGCAAAACATTTCCATAGGGGATATATTGTGAAAGACTGACTATATCTCCTTCCATCCCATCCCACCCTCCACTTGTTCTATTCTCTACTTTGATCCTGTCCCTTTTCAAAAGTGGGTGCTTCCAACTTCCCTCCCCTCCCCAGCCTGCCCTCCCTTCCATCATCACCCCTTTCATCCCCTTCCCCCCTACTCTCCTATAGGGTGAGATACTCTATTTAGTGTGTATGTCATTCCCTCCCTCAGCTAAATTCAATGAGAATAAGGTTGACTCATTCCCTTCTGCCTTCCTGTTTTTCCCCTCCATTGTAACAGTTTTCCCTTGCCTTTTCTATATGAGATAATTTACCCCCATTCTATCTCTCCCCATTCCTCTCATAATATTTATCTCTCATCTCTTAATTTCACCTTTTAAGTAACATCCCTTCCTATTTAACTGGTCCTGTACAATCTGTGTATGTATACCTGTACACATATATACACATACTCACATATGTATTCATATGCCCATATACCCACCTATATAGATATATATGTATGTATGTATGTATACACACACACACACAAACACACACACATTTCTATTCCCTTCAACTATTCTCATACTGAGAAAAGTTTCAAAAGTTAATTATCATTTTTTTTTCCATGTAGGAATGTAAGAAGTTCAACTTTGATAAGTTCCTTATGATTGCTTTTGCCTGTTTACCTTCTCGTGCTTCTCTTGCTTCTTGTATCTGAATGTCAAATTTTCTATTCAACTCTTTTTTTATCAAGAATGTTTGAAAGTCCTCTATTCCACTGAATTACCATATTTTCCCCTGAAACATGATACTCAATTTTGCTGGGTAGGTGATTCTTGGTTTTAATCCTAGCTCCTTTGACCTCCGGAATATCATATTCCAAGCCCTTTGCTCCCCCAGTGTAGAAGCTGCCAGATCCTGTGTTTTCCTAATTGTGTTTCCACAGTATTCAAATTGTTTCTTCCTGGCTGCTTGTAACATTTTCTCCTTGATTTGGGAACTCTAGAACCTGGCTATAATATTCCTAGGAGTTTTCTTTTGGGGATCTTTTACAGGGGGTGATAGATGGATTCTTTCAACCTTTATTTTGCCCTCTGGTTCTAAAAAATCAGGGAAGTTTTCCTTGAGAATTTCTCGGAGGATGATTTCTAGGTTCTTTTTTGATCATGGCTTTCAGGTAGTCCAATAATTTTTAAATTATCTCTCCTCTGTTTTCCAGATCAGTGGTTTTTTCAATGAGATATTTCACATTGCCTTCTATTTTTTTCATTTGTTTGCATCTGTTTAATAGTATCTTGATTTCTCATAAAGTCACTAGCTTCCATTTGCTCCAATCTAATTCTGAAGGAATGATTTTCTTCAGTGAGCTTTTGAGATTCTTTTTCCATCTGGCAAATTTGGCTTTTTAAAGCATTCTTCTCCTCATTAGCTTTTAGAGCCTCTTTTGCCATTTGCGTTAGTCTATTTTTACAGTGTTATTTTCTTTAGTTAGGTTGTTGACTCTCATTTTATAATTTTCTTGCATCATTCTCATTTCTCTTCCCAATTTTCCCTCTACTTCTCTTATTTGGTTTTCAAAATCCTTCTTAAGCTCCTCTATGATCTGTAAGCAGCTTATTCTTTTCTTGGAAGGTTCTGGTGCAGGAGTTTTGACATCATTGTCTTCCTCCTGTTCCATGCCCCAAAATCTTTTGTCCCCAAAAAATGGAAGCCAAAGTTGGACTGCTGTGCTTGCTTTCCTTCCCTCACTTGCTCATGTTGTCACTCAATTACTTGACTTTTGAGCTTTATACCACAGTAGAACTCTGCTGCCAGAGGGGTGACTTTTGTCCCAAATCACTGGGGTTTTCACAGCTGCTTGAGCTATTAGTTGGGTGCCCTCTCTGAAGCTTTCACAAGTTCTGGCAAACTGGTCACTCACACCAGGTCCTCCACCCTAGACCGCAATCCATATCCAAACAGGTTAAAATTAGAGGGATGACCCCTCAGACTGGTTGCTTGGTCCCCCTATAATCTGCAGAACAGGAGCTCTGAAGCAGCCACGTGGTGGCAGCTTCAGGCTATAGCACCTCAGCCACTTCTCCCTCCAGGAGGTAAAAGCCTGACCTCAATCCCGAACTCCTGGTTCACGAAGTCCACACTGCACTGACCTCTCACTTTGTCCTTAGCATCTATGGGTTTATAATTCTGGAAACTGCCACAGCTGCTGGTGATCTGAAGTCCCTCAAGCTAGCAACTATTTGTGGTCACCCTGAGGCTAAAACGTATGGCTCACGTGGGGCTGAGGTCATCTCCCAGAGCGCTGCACTTATCTCCCAGAGAGCTGCACTGGCTGCTTCCTGCTGGCCTGCCGGGCTGTTCTCAGCGGGAGGTTAGCTTCTCTGTGTCATTTTGTGCGTTCTGTAGCTCCAAAGTTTGTTTAGAGTCACCTTTTACATGAATCGGAGGAGGTGGAAGTCCTGTTTCTTCTCTGCCATCTTGATCCTGAAAGAGATTTTTTAAAGGGGAAATTACTTATTTGTATAAAAATATTTAAAGCAGTTCTTTTTATGGTGGTAAAGTATTTGAAATTGAGAGGATGCCCATCAATTGAGGAATAGGTGAACAAGTTATGGGAATAGTTTGTTCTCCTTCATATTCAAAAAGGACCAAAAGGACATCCCTATGGTTGGATCAATGTACAGTGTGTCTGCCTGTGACTGTTCAGACCAATATGAACTCAGGAGGCTCTATCACACATTGGGCAGAAATTGTCTGCATGAACCTTTGGAATGCATATGTCTCCAGATTTGTACATCTGACATTTCTTTTTAGCTACTACAATTCTGCTTTGCTCAGACAGCACAGTGCCTTCTTTGGTGTGGGTACACCATTCTAGGCTGTCCTGTGCCAGTATCACCCATGTCTTACAATCAGTTCCAAAATTCTCCAGAGAGAGTTTGAGAGGGTCCTGGTATCACTTCTTCTGAGCTCCATGTGAATGCTTGATACATGTGAGTTCTCTATAAAATGGTCTTTAAAGCAAACAAGTGTTTGTCATTTGAACAACATGTCCAACATATAGGAATTGTGATCTCTGCAGTAGAGTGTGAATGCTTGTCAGTTCCACTTGAGAAAGGACCCCATACTGTGTTGCATCTCAGCCTCAGAGGCTACATTGAATGTACAATCATTTGTGAACAAAAATTATGTACCAAATCTTTCTCCACTTTACTCTTGGCTTGTAGCCTTTTTAGCTTTCAAACTTTTTCAAAATGTACTATCAGTACAGTAGCTGACTTTGATGACATTTTTGTAATCATTGAAGATGTTCTGACGACATCATTAAAAATGTCATGCTACAGTCCCAATAATATTGGAAGATGATCAACAGTAAATGACTTAAATGTTCTCAGAAATATGATCTAAGACAACTCTGAAGGACCTGTGATGAAAAATGCTATTCATCCTCAAAGAAAGAACTGGTGGAGTCTCAATACAGATTGAAATATACTTTATTTTAGTTTACTTTTCTTTCCTTTTTGGTCTATATTTTCTTTTACAACATGACTAATATGGAAATATGTGCATGACTACACATGCAAAACCCATATCAAAATGCTTGCTTTCTCAATTAGGGAGGCAGAGAGGGAGGGAGAGAATTTAAAACTCAATTTTTTAAAAAAAATGAATGTTAAAAATTGCTTACATGTAACTGAGGGAAAATAAAATACTAGATGATAAACAAAGAAAACATCATGCCAAAAAGCATGGGAACAAGTACATAACCCTGCTTCACTCCATTGGTGACTGGGAAAGTGCAAGAGCGTTACCCATTATTCAGAACTCATTCAAGGATGTCTTTGTAGAAGTGGTATACACTGATTAACTTCTCTAAGAAATCACATTTTTTCATGATCTTTAAATATCTCTGAAAGCTGCCTAATCCTTCTTTGCTATACCTGCAATCCATGTGCTGGCTCAAATTTCTTTCTAAGATAGCAAAAAAACTGTTCATGCATGGAGAAGCATTCTAATCAGTTAATATTAATTAATCTTCTGGTAGTCATCCTGCCTTGGGTCCACTGCTTTTGTTGAATGCAAATGCTTACTTTGGAAAGGATAAGCCTATAATTGGTCCAGCACTTTGCACCATACACTGCCTTCATCACTCTCATGCCCTATCTGTCTCTTCTCTTTACAATGACAGAGTTTTGTTAAATGTCAATATTTACCACAATGGTGCATCCATGAAGTTTTACAATGTTTAAGTAAATGGAAAGCAGTGTTGGTTATGAGGTCATAAGACACACACAAATTCAGTAGGAATTACTACTGCTTTTTCAGACTTCATTCCTCTCAAGGATTCTCTGCCACATCTGATAGCCTGTACCTACTTTGGTGTAAAATCACCAAGAATTACAAGTTGTCCTCTTTCAGCACATTGATGATGAAGGTCTACAGGTATTCATAATTTTTTCTTTAACCTCATCAGGGTTTGTCAGAGGGGGAACATACACACTGATGGTCCTAACATGGCACTTTCCTGCAAGTGGAAATCACATTGTCATGAGCCTGTTGTTCAGTCCTTTTGGGAGGCATACAAGCTTGTTGACTAAATTAATTTTGATTGCAAAACCTACACATCTTCACCCCTTCATTGTGGCCCTTTCAGAAGAAAAAGGTGTATCTAGGTCTGAATTTGATAAACTGGCCTTCATTTGCCAACCTTGTTTCACTCAGGGCTGTTTGGATGTAATATCTGCTGATTTCTCTCAAAACGAGCTGTTTGTCTTTCAGCTCTGTTGGATTTTTAAGTGTCCAAAAGGATACACACATTCCATGTAACAATGTTGAGTGGAATCACCTTTGCAAAAGTTTTTGTACATCATTTTGTGTTTTGGCCACAGGGAAGTATCCCTGCCTGCTACTATAAGCAAGCTGGGGTTAGGTTGGGTGAAGAAGACATTTTTAGGGCACATTTTCTAGCTTCTTTTTCAGACCATGAGATAAGCGGTGGGGTCTTTTATTTAAAAAGGCTGCTCAAGGTGGCTGACTAATCCCACTGCTGCTTCAGCCCAGTGAGAAGAAAACCCTAAGGCATGGGTGACATCTGTTCAGGGATGTGACTATGGCTCTCAATGTCTCCCAATCTACCATTTTATCATGTAATACCAGGGCTAAAAGATAATTTAAGGAACCAGGACTGAGAAAAACTTTGAAGAATCAGGCAAGTGTCTGAATGCAGAATAGGTGAGAGTTTCAGATTTCAGGTCATTGTATAACTGTAATAGTAATGAAATTTGAAGATCCTTTTGTATTGCTAAACTGAGAGATACTTAGCACCTAGTTTCAAGTTAAGCCTCTGTTAAAGAAACAGAAGGTATGAAGCCCCTGTTGCTGATGTAACAGAAAGGGGCTGATCAAGGAGGAGCAATACTATATATAAGGAAAAACCCCAGCTGGGAAAGTCAGGATTTCCTGGGAACTTGTGGTGGCAGAACTTCTTCTGAGGGCCACCCAAGCTTCTGAGGACTTCTTAGGTCAAGTCAAGCTGCTGAAGACTCTGAGGGCCAGCTGAAGCTGCCAGAGGAAGCATGACTGTGGTGTCAGTACTTTGTCTGTTTGTGGCTTTGTTAAGCCTTGACATGCCAGGAATAGAGACTGTGAAGGATTTAAGGTGGACTGGACTGAGCTTCAGTGCGGAATAGGAACTGCACAGAGAGCTGGACAAGGAGATGAGAGCTGTCTATCTTTGAACCCAGGTGACAGTTTGGTGAATTCAGGTAGGAACTGGGACCATGGAAGGGGATGCAGGGAAGTTAAAACGCCTGCCACTAGTCAAGATGAAAACCTTTCCATGAATACTGAGTAGTGACTGATGAAATCATCTGAGTAGTGACTCACCTCGATGTGAGATTTTGCTTTGGGACTCACTTTGGGAAGAGTTGTGTTATTTGGCCAGATGAGACTCTGGGCAACCATTGGCCATCTTTGAAAACCCAGATGTTGGTGCTTCCCTCTCTGGTAACTAACTAGGTATGGATATAATGGTCAGACAGCTGGAAGCCCTGTCCGCTGAATTGTGTTAATTTCTGTTGAGTAGTAACTGATGAAATTGTAATTTATTTTGATTGTACTTTTTGATTGAATTAAGGACTCTGTGATTGACTAAATGAATGTACTATCCAGGTGTTGAGTACTTTGACTTTTGTATTTTGTGTCCCTTAGGGAGGAAAGCCTCCTTAAGGATGATTGAATGATTGAGTTACTAAACGATTGTACTTTGTTGAAAACTATTGTGACCACTTTGGTGAAAACTGTGTGGCCATTTCAGGGATAAGTCATTGTGAATGCTGCATTTTGTTTTTCTGCGATAAGTTGTAATGTTGTGAATGCTGATTTTTGTGAATTCTTGATTTTCTGTGAATATTTTGTTCTGATTTGTTATTGAATAAATAGAGTTTTCACTATACTATGTAATAAGAACCTTGAAAGCTGTTCACAGCAGCAGTCCTCTGGAAAGCTGCTCGTGCATAGCTTTACAGTAACCTATGATAGGTTGAGTGGTTTGATGTAGAAGAATATGTGCTCAATTTGAAAGCCAGACAGGTATCATTCAAAACCACTCCCAACACTTTCAAATAACTTGTGATCATGAACAAGACACTTTTCTAAGTCTCTATTTTCTTATCTCTTAACTGATCAATTGAATACCTGTTGTTCTTACTCCCACAGATTGAGGGGCTCTAAGGAAATCACAAGAATCAAATTTGCTGATATCAGATTTACAAATATGATGCATGCCTTTGAGCCAGTTCTGCTATATAAATAACTATTTTTTTCAATTAGCATCACATTTTCTTTGTAATATAGCCTCACTTCATGTTATACTTTGCCTTTCACATGTACTTAGATAAAAATTAGCATATTACATATTACATTAAAGGTTATTTTTTGTTTTTCATTTATAATTAATTGCAGTTTACTTTTTGGTGGGCTATAACACAATGTGATATTATATGCATATTATATGTAATAACAAATGTTAGAAAGGGAAGAGTTAAGGAACAATTTCTTATTGTGGGAGCCATGAACTTTTAAAAAAGTATTTTGATAACTGCAGTTCCTATGACTTCTTTTGTTTTTTATTTTTATATGTATTTTATTTTATGCATTCAAAAACATTCTGAGAAATGGTCCAAAGCTTTTCTACCTTTCCAGCAGGGTCCATGAAACACACACACAAAAAAGATTAAGAACCTTTGATATAGGGGGTTAATAGCTCAAACTGTAGGGGTTAGACCTATTGTCAGAAACTGTTTGAAGTACAGCACTTTTTTCTAGCTATTTAATAGGGGAAATGATATCTTTTAAGTCACCCAGTTGGACCATGAAGATGAGCTGATCCTCATTTGGAAAATAGTAAGGCTATTTGTCTTTTTGAAGTAATTTTAAGATATCAGTTAAGAAAAGGATATTGGGTATATATTTGGTACATAATTCAAGTAGGAAAAAAATACTGGGGTATTGAGAATCTATTCCCAGTTCTGCGTTGTGATCTAGTGAACATGATAGGGATTAGAGTCAAATTAGAATTCTAATTATGGTCTATTCCTAGTGTTGTATTGTGGTCTTATACAAAGCCTGGTGGTTGGATTCTAGAGATCTGGCTTTGATAGTTCAGCAAATAATTAATCGTGATATTTTAATTTAGTCACTTAAAATCTCTGTGCCTCTATTTCCTCATCTACAAGGAAGGGGTGATAATGCCTAACCTTCCATCAACACAAGATTAGTCTAAGGGTCAAAGGGAAACATAGTGACAATAATATCTGACCTGCTTCTTTCCCCATTTCACAGATTGTTGACCACTACCACCTGCCAAACCAGAGTATGAACACAAAGGCGTGCAGCTTTTCATGGGTTCCATAGTCTATGAGATAAGCAATGAAGTCACAATGGTCTTTACTTTATAGATAATGAGGGAAATACCACTTTCATTGTGGGTTCTGATTCAGACTGCCCTGTGGGGTTATTGACCAAGTTTACCCCTTTTAAGATTGCTTTGCATTTACATTATAGATATTTCATATATACCTATATGTGAATATGTTGCTTCCCCCAATATGATGTAAACTATTAGAAAACAGAGATTCACATTATACCTTTAGCACCTGGCACACATTAGGTGCTCAATAAATGCTCACTGATTAACCTAGAATCCAAATGTTTTCTCCAATACAATTAACAAAGTAGCCATAGATATAACATATATAAAAGCACTTTACTGTCTTAAGAAGGAAACTTAGATAATAATATTATAGATTTTAGGTTATTTTAAGAATTAAAATTTGATTCTACTTTTTGAAAGATAATATATTGGGGGAAAACCACATTCAACAAGGATATCACTCACAAGGATATATTCTCATCTAAGTCTCTAATGATCATAGAAATATATTACAATGCAAATTTGTGACATTATTAAATCAGAGACTCAAAGATTTGAGATTTAAAATAAGAAAGAATCAGGGGCGGCCAGGTGGCTCAGTGAGTAAGAGCACTGGCTCTAATGTTGGGATGACCTGGGGATCAAACCCGGGCTCAGATACTTAGCACCACATCCAGAAATAACTGGCCTTGTAACCTTGAGCAAGTTACTTAACCCCAATTGCTTAAAAAAAAAAGTAAAATAAGAAAGAATCTTCAAGATTATCTAGTTCCTCCAATTCATTTGACAGATGAGGAAACTGAGGCCCCAAAAAGGGAAGTGAATTGGCTATATTTATAGAGATAGTAAGTGGCAGAATGAGATCCTAAATCCATGTCCTCTGACTTCAAATGCAGCATCTTCCCACCTTACCATTGCTTAGACCGAGGGGAATTTTTTTTAACACTTTTAGTGAAAGATGCAGAGGAAGTCTGGATGGAAAATGTATTTTTCTTCTCATCTAGAACCAACATTGGTCCCTGTACTTGATCATATTCTGTTGGCTTTTACTGTCATCTTTATTTCCATGAGTATAGGAGACAGTGAGGTGGTGCAACGGATACAGCCCTGGGTCTGGAGTTCAGAAGATCTGAGTTCAAATTCGATTTTACACACTTAGTAGCTGTGTGACCATGGATGAATCACCTAACCTCTCTTGGCTTCAGTTTCCTCACCTAAAATGGAGATTATAACAGCACCTACCTGCAGTGTTGTTGTGAGGAATAAGTGGGATCAATATGTGTAAATACTTAGCACAGTGTCTAGTACAGCACAAGCTTTGAGGCCTCAGGTTCCCCACCCCTATATGAGTATGTAGTAGATATATAAATGCTTGTCTTCCCTTGCATCTAATTATTGGTACAAAGCAACTGGTGCTTTGTCCAGGGCATCAAAATTTAAAGTATACAAACATTAAAAATATTTTTGTTACATTTATACTGACAACACTTGTACTCCTCACATATTGCTCAAGAACCACTGAGCTTAACATCTAGTTAGCCAGAACGATTCATATTTAAATAGGAAATTCCAAATGGCAAGCTTCTTCCTCTCATGTTAATTACATTTGTGCTACTAGTTATCATTAGTCATTATTAATAAATAAAAGGATTATAATACCTTGTAATTATATAGCACATTTACCAATTTAAAACCATTCTATATATGTTTATTTATTTAAAATTCTGACTAATCCTTCACAGAAAGCAGTTTTCTTCATTGTGGCATTTTATTATAATATGTAGTTAGTATGCTTACAGTTGTCAAAGTCCTTCCTTTTACTAGTAATTCCTTTTACTTTAGGAAATATCAGTGTTCATTTACTCCAACCTGCACATATAAAAGATGAGGAAACTGAGACCCAGAGAGACTGCCCAAGTGATCTGCCCAAATTCACACAACTTGTTAGTATCAGAGCTAGCACTAGAACCAAGGACTTGGGCCTCCCAGTCCAGATCTTTTTCTAATCATTGGTTAATTGATTCTTTTAATTAAATAGTCAATATCTGAAAATCTGTGTTCCCGAGTGCCTGTCACTGATCTTTACTTTGAAGGTTTCCTCTTCTATGCTCTTCACATTAATGAGAAGCAAAAGAATTTTTTCAACTCATTGTAAGAAAAGTGAAATTATTCCTTTTCTTGCATGACAAAAATCCCATGGACATCTGTAAAATATATTTTCCCTCTGCATTCTTGACAAGCTTGATATAAATTACAATGACTGGGAAGAAATAAAAAAGCATAGGCCACTCTGAAAAATAAATTTCATTATATATGTCTGACAATAGTCTGTTCTCCCTCATATGTTTAGATGTCTTTTTCTCCCAGAAAAAAAAAATAAGGAAATAACTGTGCTTTTAAACAATCAAAGGTTAAAGGCACTTCCGTCATTCATGTGGTTTCATTCTGTATTGTAGATTGCAATATCTCAGGGAGATTTATAACCTTAGTTCATAAACTTGGAGTTCCAGTAAATGGGTCCCCCTTTGAAGGCTAAATATTGATGTTCTCATTTTCCTACCTGCAGTCAGCAAGAGTAAACATGCACGGGGACAGGACAGAAGAGAAGCATTAAAAACAAAAATAAATTTTAGGGCACGGGCTAGCTCTCTGATGACTAGAGTATCCTGTATTCTCCTCTAAATTCAGCACCTTTTATATTCACAAAGGAAACATATTCAGATGGCTAGTTACAAGTGGCAGAAGCTAGACGCACTTGAAATCATGTATGAAGGCATCACTTAAGTCTCTTTCGGTACCCTGACTGAACGACAGATGTTCTGAAGATAGCGACTTTTACTGTTAGGAAAGTGATGGAGAGAAGCTTTAATGAGATAAGTCAACTTGGGATTCTAAGATTAAGGGAAATTTTCCGCCCTTTCCAAAGGTGACTGAGTCAAAAGTGTGTGTTTGGTCCCCACAGTAGCCCTATTCACTGTATATAGTATCGTCACTAGTGGTACATCTTCAATCCTTTAGATAATTCTATATGACCACAAAACATAGAATTTTTTTTTTGCTATTTTGGAGGTCAGTTGGGGTTAAGTAACTTGCCCAAGGTCACACGGCTATTTTTTGTGTGTGGGTGTTGTGTCTGAGGCCGGAACCAAACTCAGGTCCTTCTGACTCCGGGGCCAGCGCTCAAAACATAGAATTTTTAAAATGTAAATCTGTTCATCTTTGGTCATCATATAAGAAGAGTTTTTTTTAATTTAAATTATTTTTTG
>NW_027186296.1:53599191-53675417 GCF_028583685.1 Petaurus breviceps papuanus | reverse complement strand
GAAAGAAAGAAAGAAAGAAAGAAAGAAAGAAAGAAAGAAAGAAAGAAAGAAAGAAAGAAAGAAAGAAAGAAAGAAAGAAAGAAAGAAAGAAAGAAAGAAAGAAAGAAAGAAAGAAAGAAAGAAAGATGGAGATGGAAAGGTACAAAATGGAGAAAGTGCAGAATGTTTGGAGAACAGACAGTAGTCTAGTTTGATCTGAACATGTAGTATGTAAAGATGAGTAATGCTCAGGCCTTGAGATTGAAAGGGTCTATTTGATTGTTAACTAATTAATTGTTATTAATGATTTCAAGTACATGCATTGCTCTTAGTCATGGAGAACCAGAATGGAGATAAGCTAAAGGACTTTGGAGGTTATCTCATAAAATGATAACAAAAAGGGAAGGATTGCTGAATGAGTTATCCATGTATAGGTTAAGTTTGTTGACCTGACTGATTCCCTCTGAGGGCAAACTAGAGTGCTACTCCTTTATGTCCTTGATGAGTGTTTGTTTACATTTAGTGAGGCTTTTTTTTTAATCTTCATTAATCCAGTTTTTCCAGATCATGACCTTGAATTTGAGGCCAGTGTATACCTGGTCCAAGACAGGATCCTTGAATTTTAGGTAAAATTATTTGAACTACATCAGCCAGGAGTCAGAAGCTATTGATAATTTTTTAATGAATGATAGGAAAGGCATGATTAGATATATGCATAAATCAGATTAGTCTGGTAGCAGCCTGAAGGTTTAATTAGAATAGGGGAGAGTAGAGGCAGAAAGATCAGTTTAGAGGAAAGTATCTAGGGAGATGAGAATGAGGGCATGTATTAAGGTGCAGACAATTGGAGATGACTGTGAAGACAATAAAGTCTCATGTGAAGAACTCTGAAATTGGCCCATTCTCTTCAAATTCCCCCAGGCTTAGGCCTAACCCATAGCATTAAAGTCTAGTGTGCTATAGGCCAGATCTCTCTCCTTGATACCAATTCTGTACAATTCCAAATACTTAAAGCCCCTAAGAGGCTCAGAATGACAGTGAAATGCCCAGGAGTCCAATTCTTGCCACTGAGGAATATATTATCTGTGGATACTTGATTTTCAGTTAACTGCAAGGGTTGAGGGGACTTTAAATGGCAATTATTTCTAACAAGATAAGAGAGAATCACTACAATATTTAGATATAGTCCCAGAGCTCTTTGGTGTCAAAGATGAAGTAGGTATGGTCTCATCATGGTTCCCAAACAAGTGTTGAATTCAGCTCAATCTGGCCCCATTAATGGCAGAGAGCATTGGCATGGCACAGAAACTAAATCACCCTTGTGGGCTGCATCCTGACTTTGTGGTTACTGTCATAAACAAAGTATTGGACAAACAGAGGATGCCTTTGCTCAAAGTATGTGGTTCTAAAGATCAATAGGGGTCTTCCCTTTGTAGAGCAATCAATCCAGTGCTATTAAAAAGTACTAAATGCATTTACAAGGAGTAAATGACAGTCAAACACCAGTATTTTTTATTATAAATGTGCTTTTTTTCTCTTCTAAATAAAAAAAATGTGTTACATTTGAATTCCAAGCTATTTATTTCCCTTCCTCCCAACCCCACACTAGAGAAGACCAACATTTATCACAGATATGTACATAAAACTATTGCAATACAGTTCCATAAAATAGTTTTTTGCCTCTGGAGGTAGATAGCGTCTTCCTTCATAGGTCCTCACATTTGGTCATTGGTCATTCACATTTACTCCTTGAACAATATTGCTGTTACTGTATACAACATTCTTTTGGTTCTGCCAATTTCATTCTTAGTTATTTCATGTAAGTCTATGTTTACCTAAAATCAAACTCTTCTTCATTTTGTATAGCATAGTGGTATTTCATCTCAATCATACACTGCATCTTATTCATTCATGTCCCAGCTAATGGGAATCCCTTCAATCTCCATTTCCTTGCCACCACAAAGATACCTGCAGAGATTAGTATAAAATAGTGAAGTTCTGGCTTGATGTCAGAGTTCAACACAGGTGAAATCTGGGTTCAGATCATGCCTCAGACACTCACTAACTACATGACCTGGATTAACGCATACTATGTGTCAAGAACTGTGGTACACACTGAGGCAACAAATAAAAGCAAACAAGGCTACATATTTGCTCAAGGAGTTTGCCTTGTACTGAAAGAAGACAACACATAAAGGAGACCTGAAAGGGAAGCAAATGAATTGGTTGGGATTGGGTTGGAGGCAGGAGGAGTGGGGTGGGGGGAAGACAGGCTGACTCTATGAGAAAGAAAGGTCCAGAAGAGTAAGTTAATTCAGAAATGAAGTAAAAACGACGGAGGACCCTGCTGAAATAGCTGCCAGGCTAGAGTCATCAATCAGGAGAGGGCACCACAGGGAAGGTGTTTCTATGGGTGGTAGGCACAGAGGTATAGAAGTCCAAGGAATGAGTTGAGATGGGAATGAGTTATATTTCTAAATGTGAAGTATTATTGTATACAAAATTATACATCTGTCCTAACAGCAATGTATGGTGCAAAAATTTTATACTGAATAATAATATATATTCTCTAGTTCATACATCCAAATGAAAAGTAGCATGCATTTGTAAAATAATGATCAGTCAGTGCTGGTGGAAAAATATCTTATTTTTCATAGAAAAACCTTTTCTGCCCCATATCAACATTGCTACCATGCATTTCATCTTATTAGCAACAACTCAGCTAACTATAAGTATCTGGATTCTGTTAGGAATTGAGAATATAAATTATAATTTTGTAAATCACATAAGCCCTCAGACAGAAGAAGAGTAAGCCCCAAATGTAAGTCTACTCCCCAACCATCACAGAAGTATGAGAAAGTAATCTTAGGTCAAAGCTTCAAGAGACAATTTTTTTAAATAGAAGAAAATTGTTAGTTTACCTACCATTATGAATACCTGTGGTACCACAACATCATAGTTATAGGTTGGGGGTGGGGCGTGAGGACAGAAACATTAGTCCATCAGTCCAGGAAGCTATAATCACATTGGTGAGGGGATTTTCTCCAGGAAAGTTATGAATATTCTATGAAATTCTATGAAAATTTATGAAAGTTATGAAAATTCTGTGAAAACTCTGTGAAAATTATAACCTTCCCATGACTTCCTAGAAATTTTTTAAAATGGTTTAAGACTCAAAAAAGCTAAGGGTCTGTGTCCCTGGTCACACAGCTAATGAGTACATAGGTAACACTTGAACCTAGTTACTCCAGACCCTATATCATGCTGTCTCTCCAAGATATTTTAATATTAAATTTTATAATAGCACCCAATATTGATCTGGAGTCCAAGAACTTGGGTTCAATTCTCAAATCTTCTCAATTTGAACTCAAAGGACTTAGGTTCAAATCTCAACCTGGATGATCTCAGGTAATTTACAACTTTTCTGTACCTCAGTTCTTCTTCAGCTGTAAATGAGGTAGCTGTATTAGGTGAGAGTGATATACAATGTGCCCAAGAGGCAACAGTTGGAAAGGGAGTAGAAAGGAAGTGACAGTACTTTGTCATCATAGATAAGATCATAGATCTAGAACTGGTCTTATAGGTCATATAGTCTAACCACTTAATTTTAAAACTGAGGAAATGGAGTAATTGAGAAGTTCAGTGACTTGTCCAAAAGGTCACATGAGAGCTGATGGAAAAAACGGAATTTGAGCTCAAGTCTTATGATTCCAACTTCATTGCTATTTCACTGTTACACATGTTGCCTTATTCAATCCCAGCTGACATACAAATCCACTTTGCTCCCCAGATGAACTAACTCAATCTTTAGAAACAAATTTTTACCAAAATTAGAAATCAAACTACAAGGAGTTGGTAATGAGTTGTAAGAAAGCAAAGATATTAAGGTTGGACAATTATTTGACAAAATTTGGTACTATGAGTCATAGAAAGATATGATGGTACTTGAATGGAGTAGAAGGATCAAGAAATGATGCTTGTTTATAAATTAGATAGACTTAAGAATATTTGTAGGCTGATGAGAGGGAACCATTGAGAAGAGAATGTTTGAAAAGACATGAGAGACATACCAATTACTGAAACAAGGTCCTGCAGCAAGGAGGAGGGCATGGGATCAAGAACACTGGTAGAAAGACCTGCCTAAATTAAGAGTAAGGATCCTTCTTCTTATGGGACCAGAGGAAAGGGGAGATGAAGTGATGAAATGGAGAAAATTTGAGGAATGTAAGAGAAGTTGAATGAGTTCATCAATCAATTAAACATTAAGAATTCATTAAACTACTAGCATGTACCAGCCACCACATTATGTGCTAGGGATACAAATAACAATCATGAAACATCTTCACCTTCAAGGAGCTTATTTCCTAATGGTGATGATAACAAATCCATATGTAGCATGTCCCAAAAGTCTAATGAAGTTTTAAGCTATCTAAGCTACCTGAGCTTAAAACTTTGGAAAATACTATATAAGTATATAAAAAATAAATATACAGTGTAGGTTTAGCAAAGCACTCCCTATTCTCTAAGCTTCTGGGGAAAATATAGTTTGGGAAGCTATATAAATAGTACCCACAACTGTAACTCTTAAACCTCCAACACTTTGCTTAACATAAAAAACGGCAAAAGGAAATCATTAACTGAATCCTCAAGCATTTACTAAATAAAATACAAGTGCAGCATAATCATGATATAGAAATCCATCCATAAACATGGGCCATATTCTTCTCCAATGCACATAGTGCTTATGTTGAAGAATGGGCACAAATTTACAGAAATATAGTAGGGGGTCACATAAGTAGGAAACGTGCTCCCAGGGCAACTCCTGACGTTTTATTGTGGACTTTGATACTCTTGATCCCCTTAGGGAACAATTTAAACCAAAAGTCACCTACTTCCCAGAGCCCCACTTTGTATCCATCTTGGTTGAGGTCTGAGGGGATTTCCCTATCTTAAGCCACAGAGGGATACAAAATGTAGTAGAAACAACCTTTTGAGGGGTTTCCCTTCTCTCCATCCAAAGGTGTCAGTAAAGCAAAAGGCAGACAAACTTTCCTTTGCACAACCAACTATGTTAAGCCACATAAGATGCTTCTCCTAATCAGCTCCCAAAAGCAATGGTTTCCTCCAATCTGGTCAGCTGCTAAAAACACATGCAAGGCCTATGTTTCTACAGCCATGCTGGAAGAGAAGACAGCAGAGCGGGGGAATTCAGGCTTTAAGCAATTTCTGCCTCCTAGATTAACTGTTTTTTTTTCTGAGGCCTCTGCTTAGCTGGACTCTACTGAACCTGAATCTCTTAAAAAGCAGAGGGACCTTCTTAGTTTTGCTTTTTAAGCCCTCCAACTTCCTCAACTTCCTTGGCTTATTCTGCTTTCTCTTCCTGTTCTCATTCTGATTCTTTGGTTTCTGTCTGACTCTTTCCTTAATGCAGGATCTCCCCATTGGAAATAGCTCACCTTTATCTTAGAGTTTTAAAAAAAAGTCATTTCTGTCAGATTCACCAAAGATAAACAAGATACAATTGTCCCAAATTCACCAAAAGTTCTAGTTATCAAAGTTTTCCATCTATTGACTTCAAAGTCCTCAAAATAGACATGTGTCCTTTGATAAACATAATAGGCAAATTTTCTTCTAGGAAACAAGATATTCTGACCATCTTTACCATTTGGTAAGTACTATTCTCTGAGAGCTCTGTCCTCTCAGATCCTCCTAGAACTCTCTATGCTTTTTGCTAAGTATGTTTTTCTGAGGGGATGTTTTTTCTCAGAGGTTCTCTCAATACTGTCCCTGTAGCTTATCAATCAATTAATAAACATTTAAGTACCCATTATTTTGAAGGTACTATTCTAGAAACTGAAGATACAAAAAGAGGCAAAAAACAGACCATGTATTCAAAGAGGTTATAAACTAATGAGACAACATGTGAACCAATATATACAAAGCAGCTATGTACAGGATAATTAGGACATAATTAAAAGAGAGAAAGCATTAAAATTAAGAGGGGTCAGAGAAAACTTCCAGTAGAAGGTGGAATTTTAGTCAGGTGGGAAATCATAAAGGTCATTGGTCAGAGCAGAGGATGGAAAGCATTCCAGGCATGGATAAAGAAGATAAACTTACTACTCAAATCTGAAAGGGAAGAATCTTTTAAATTCAGATAATAAATGCACAAAAATACAAGTGAGCTCATGTCTGATGACTTCAATCTTTCAGTCTTCTTACCTAAGTAGCAAGACCAATCTCCTGGGAAAGAGGACAGGAAAGTACATGTGAAGGCATTAGCACAGAGAGGAAGATTTGAAACAGCCATGGTGATGAAGGAGATAGGTGACTAACAATAGGAAAGCAGCAAGGTAAGACTAGGAACCACCCCTTTGTAGAAGGTGAAATTTGCTCATTTTTAAAAATCCCACCCCCAATACTTAGCACCCCTAGAGAAGAAGTGGTTACATCAATTGGTAGAGCTTAAACCAGGAATGAAGATGAACAGGTAGGATATGGGATAAATTCAGGAAGGCAAGGCTGATAAACATTCAAGTGACAAACAATAGAGTCGAAGGAAAAATATGGAACAGAAGAACTGGAAAAAAAATTAGGAGTAAGTTGGATCATGAAAAATCATAATAATGAAGAATAGGTCTATTTTGAGTCAGAGAAATTAGGAGATGTATAGGATATGTGGTACAGATGAAACACAAAACGTCCAAGTTTTGGACTGAGGTAATGCATGAAGTCAGATGTAAACATGCCTATCTGTGGTAGAGAAGGAAGTCTTTGGGATACATGAGTTTGAGGAGTGATGTGTTCAGGTTTTTAGAATGATCATCAACAAAAGTATCCAAATCCCTGAAGATGATAGCAGAATGTGGGGCAGAGGAATGAATAAATCCCCAAACAAGCATTCATACAGCACTTACTATTTACCAGGCTTTTTGCAAAGCATTAGCAATACAAAACATAAGTAAATAAATACCATTCCCTGAAGGAGTATACATTCTAATGAGGAAAACAACATAGTTTAATAGGTATATACAAGATATACATGGAGTGGATAGGAGATAACCCCAGTATGGAATACCCTAGAATCTAGAGTGGGGTGGGGAAGACCAGAAAAGCCCTCCTGGAAAAGGGGATATTTGAGATTAATGTTGAAGGAATGCAGAAATTCCCAAGGCATCACTTCAACTGAGATGCAAATTTAGCATGCTTCTATGAAAAAAAAAAATTTCTTTTTTTTTCCTACAGGCCATCTTCTCTGCAAAAAATCCTGCACAAATGGCATCTATTTTTCTTCCTTTGGAAATACAGGTAAAAATCTTGCTTGGCAATGTCATGGATCTTCAGAAAACACCAAACTGGAATGTTCACATCAAATAAACAGACAATTTGCAGCAGCTGGAATTTATTCTTTAGAACAGTTCAATATTTCAATGAGCTTTCCCTGCAGTAGTCTATGTTGGGACTCTTCTTCATTATTAACAACTTTTATTGACAAGAAAATATCCTTTCCTTCCTCATCTTTGACCTTTTGTACCTTTCTCTCAACACTTGCTCCTTTAGTGACCTCAGGTTTTCTCATCATTAAGGTTACTTCTTATGAAAGATTCCCAATGACTGTTAGAGTGCATTAGTTATCCCATTCTTCTTTCATCTATTCTTAGGTAGAGTTGGGAGTGTCATATTGCTCTGCTTCATAGAGGACTCCATGATCTATGCCTGGTTAGACTGCTGGTCTGATTCTGATAATCCAAGATCACTCCCATGGATCACTGATCTCTATTAATACAAATGGACCAACAGGGTCCTGCTACATCAGTGAAAATGAATGAGAAAACATCCCAGTCCTAACTCAGAGGTTAAATGTCCCCAATCCTAAGCCAAGTTCATGAAAATGAGGAAAAGTTGCCCCCACAGTTATATGGTCAATGTTCTTTGAATTCTGTGTTCTTGTCAAGCTATAGTACTAGAAGTCTAATTCAACCTTATTAACAGCACACTAATTCCATTGAGTTGAGGCAGTCAGGTATTTAATGAGGATAATCAGTAAGAAACTGCAGTTATCTCTGGGTCTATATGACACCTAACCTCAGATAAATAAGTAGACTATTCTTCTATGCTAGCACAATAGGTGATGTCATTCTATTAGGAAATTAAAGTAGCAAATGAATACCAAAAATTGTGGTATTGGGCATGGTTTGCCACTCTAGTAGTAATCAATTGAGCTGTGAAACCATGAGATTAGAATTAAATCTCCTAAAATAGTACAGGACTGATAGACTTCAGTTCTGGTCTCTCTCTTGCACTCCTATTCTTTATTTCAACTCATTTTTTTCACATTCTCTAATTCACATCATTCTAGAATAATTGGCTTCTAGCTGGAAGTCACCTTAGCCAGCATCTAGTCCAATACCATAGTTTTCCAGATGAGAAAAACTGAGGCCCAGAGATTTTAAGTGTTTTGTCCAAGATCAAGAATAATGTGTGGTAAAGAAAAGTCAAAACCCTTTAACCTAAACCAAAAACCATTAAGCTAAACTTCATACTCTGTCTCTTGCCCTAAGATGCCAGCCATTCAATATGTCCAAAATAGTTTCTACCTTCAAATGGTTCCCTTTCTTTAGTTTTCTATTTCCAAAAATGACATCACTATTCTCCTTACCTAAAAGATCAAAATTACTTCTCTCATATCCAATCAATATCTAAGTCCTATGACTCAAGCATTCTCTAATACTTGTCCCTTCCTTACCATTTCCACTGACATAAAAGAATCATTGGATTTAGAGCTGAAAGGTACCTAAGAAATCATCTAGTCTAAGCCCTTCATCTTTCAAATGAAACTAAGGTCAAAAGGTGAGGTGACTTGCCCAAGGTCACACACGTCATAAGTAGCAGAGCTGGATTTTGAATCTGTTTCTTAGTACAGGACTTCAAGTGTTGAATTACTGTTTTCCGTTAAAAAGTACTGACCCTAAATCAAGGCTCTCTCCATTACAATTCATCTTATACACCAATACCAAATTAATCTTTCTAAGATATTGCCATGCCCCCTTACCTCAATACTTTCAGTGGTTCCCCATTAGATAAAGTCCCACCTGCTCCTACTACACAGGGGCAGAGTCAGCTGTCTGGTCCCTATATTCAGGATGAATCTTGGGTTGCCTGAGGGGGGAAGTGGAAATTTGACAGTTCCAACTAGGCAAAACACTGAGACTTATGATTACAGAGTCATGGGTCAAAAGTATGAGAAAGCAAACAAAACCCTTAAGAGGATGAAAGGCTAGTCCATTTGCCCAGCAGAGAGCCCATTCATCACTATTTCCAAGGAGGATGTAAGTTAAACCTAAGTCAACTAGCAAAAATATCCATTAACAGGAAGATATGAAGAATGGTATCCAAAGGAAAGGTTTACTGAATTTGGCAATCTTGGGCACTCCTTTTCAATCATTTTAGCTGGCTAAAGCATAGAAACAATCGATCTAGGTCTGACTCCCTACTGTCTGTGCTCATTCCCACCCTATGGTTTTGCCTATTCCATTAATCCTCCCTAGAACGTCTTCACATCCTCCTGTACTTCAAGGTACAGTTTGAAGTCTTTCCATGGAACTTTTCCTACTCAATCCAATTCATCACAATGTCTCCCTTATCCTTGTTTGTCTCTATTTATCATTGAATAACATTATTATTTAGTTGTTTTGTGTCTGTAAATCCTATCTTCCCGCAAAGATCTTGAACTCCTACAAGGCAAGAAAATTTGTTTGACGTTTTTTCTTCTATCACCAATGGTATCTAGCTGTTTTTTAATTTTGTTTGGAGTAGAAGGATGGTAGAGGGATGGAAGGGGAGCCTATAAAAAAAGTATAGTCACTCAACAAATAATTGGGGAACTGAACTAAAAGTGACTAGGGGCAAGAAGAAAAAATATATATACACATATAGGTATGTACACATATGTATTTATGTATGTGTGCAAATGTATATATGTATGTATGATCTCACAGAGATTTACCTTCCCCTACACACATGATGTATTTCATTTGGATGATGTATACTTATTTTTCAGCTACTTGAGAATACCATAATCCTGAGATTTTAGGCATTCATTTTGAAGCCTATCCAGCAATTTTCTCCTAAAACAGACACAATATCAGCACCTAAATGTAGTACTCAAACTTATTGCAAATATTATAAAAGAAGACCTACAGTCTCCCAAATCCCTCAAAGCCATCATAATGTAATGTGGCAAAAAACATAGATAAGATTTTCCAAAAAAAATCATTGCCTGCCTTGGTCCTTTCATTTTCTAATGGTGTGCCTTTGGGAAGGTCCTATAATGTCTCAGAAACTCAGCATTCTTATAAATTAATAGATATGTGGGGGCTCCTCCCAGATCTTCAGTTTGAGGAAGGAATCCTGGGAATTCATCTCATCATTCCACCACCAGCTGTTTTCCTAGACTTCATGATCTCCAGAAATTCATTATTCTACAAGGAGAAACTGACTGTAAAATACATCTCTTCCATACTCCCTGACCCCAGGGCCCCACCCTGGCTCAGAATGGAATGAGTAGAAAGCAGACATTTGAGAGCTCCTCCCAGATCCTCCACCATTTAAGGAGGGCACCCAAAGAATTCATTTTGTTAGTTCTCACTTGGCTACTTTTCTGGACTTCATGATCTCCAAAAATTTGTCATTTCCCAAGATGAAATCATCTCTGAAACTCCCACTTCCTCAGATCATTTCCCAAACCGAATATCATGACCCAAGCTGATAACTTCACCTTCCTACTTCTTCACCAGCTCTTTTCATTAATTTTGATGCATTATCTTCCCCAATTAGAGTGTGAGCTACCTGATGGCAAGGATTTTCTAATGCATTTCTTCTTTCTATCCCCAACACTTAGCACAGTAACTGGCACATAATAGACAGTTAATAAATGTTTATTGACACTCTTAATTTTTTTTATCATTTTTCAAATGCTTTATTAACTTCTGATTTACATCATTAATTTCCACCAGATTGTGAGTTACAAATTTTCTCCCCATTTTTCCCCTACCCACCACCCCAAAATAGCAATCCCACAGGATAACCCCTCCTCCAATCTTCTCTCTCCCATATCTTCTCCCATACTCCCTTCGACTTTTCCAGTAGGACATGGTGGATCTCTATGCCCCAGTGCCTGAATACCTTATTTTCCAATTACATGTAAATAGTATTAATAATAGTATATATATATATATATACATATATGTGTATGTATATATATGTATATACATATGCATATATATATATATATAATTTTAAACATTTGGTTTAAAAACTGAATTCCAGATTCATTCCCATCCTCCCCTGTCACCCACCCTTACTGGGAAGATAAGCAGTTCAGTATAGGTTGTACATGTGTGGCTAATGAAAACATTAACATAGTAGATATATTGTAAAAGACTGACAATATTTCCCTCCCTCCTATCGCACCTATATATTCACTTCAACTATTTTCATACTGAGAAAAGTTTCATCAGTTACAATTATCATTTTTCCATGTAGGAATGTTAGTTGTTCAACTTTGATAAGTGGCTTATGATTTTCTTTCCCTGTTAACTTCTAAAGCTTCTCTTGCTTCTTGTATCTGAATGTCAAATTTTCTATTCAACTCTGGTTTTTTTCAGCAAGAATGCTTGAAAATCCTCTATTCCATCATATTTCACCATATTTTCCCCTGAAACATGATACTAGTTTTGCTGGGTAGGTGATTCTTGGTTTTAATTCCAGCTCCTTTGGCCTCCAGAATATCATATTCTAGGCCCTTCGATCCCTCAGTGTAGAAGCTGCCAGATACTGTGTTATCCTGATTGTGTTTTCACAATATTCAAATTGTTTCTTTCTGGCTGCTTGTAATATTCTGTCCTTGATCTGGGAATTCTGGAACCTGGCTATAATATTCCTAGGAGTTTTCTTTTGGGGATCTTTTTCAGGAAGTGATTGGTGGATTCTTTCAACCTCTATTTTGCCTTCTGGTTCTAAAACATCAGGGCAATTTTCCTTGAGAATTTCTTGGAGGATGATTTCTAGGTTCTTTCTTTGATCATAGCTTTCAGGCAGTCCAATAATTTTTAAATTCTCTCTCCTGGATCTATTTTCCAGGTCAGTAGTTTTCCCATGAGATATTTCACATTGCCTTCTAACTCTTTCATTTGTTTGGATCTGTTTAACATCATCTTGGTTTCTCATAAAGTCACTAGCTTCCATTTGCTCCAATCTAATTCTGAAGAAATGATTCTCCTCATTGAGCTTTTGAGATTCTTTTTCCATCTGGAAAATTAGGCTTTTTAAGGCATTCCTCTCCTCATTGCCTTTTTGAGCCTCTTTTGCCATTTGAGTTAGTCTGTTTTTAAGGTGAGATTTTCCTCAGTGAGGCTGTTGTTGACTGTCTTACTTAATGCAAATAATAATGTGATTTAGACTAGATGATCACAGAGGTCCTTTCTAGTTCTGAAGTTCTGTGCAAATGAGTTCAATGTATTTTTTTAAAGGAGAGGCAATGTGAGATAATAGAAAAAACACTTAACTGGGAATAACGCTTGGATCCTTGTACTAGCTCTTCCATACAGAATTGGTGGGACTTTTAAGCAAGTCAGCTCTTCTTTCTAGGTCTCAGTTTCTTCATCTGTCAAATGAAAGGGACTGAATTAAATTACATCTAAGGTCAATTCCTGCATGCTTTAATTTTTATATAAATCCTCCTTAATGCATCTTGAATAATATTTTTTAAACATTCTAAACTGCTTCATGTCCAAGATTAAAAATTCTAAATAACAATGGATTCATTACAGAAACACCATACTACTAAATCCCTAAAGAACAAATTTCACACAGTACAATTCTATCTCCATAGTCTCTTCCTGTATACAACATTTCACTGAAATCCATTGAAAATAACATGAAACATGTATGCCTTGAACATTTTTATTAGTTGCCATTTTATTCTATGATCATGGAGTGATAAATATTGTACTTAACTTCCACAAGATATGACTCTAAAATATTGTGACTGATTTTGTACATAACATGCCAAAGCATATACCTTTAAATGAATGGTGTGTTTTAAAGTAATTCTCTGGGAAAATTGTTCATTATCCTGCCATTAAGATATTGATGGATTGGGGGCAGCCAGGTAGCACAGCTAGTAAGAGCACCGGCTCCAGTGCTGGGAAGACCTGGGTATCGAATACCAGGCTCAGACACTTAACGCCCACCCAGAAACACCTGGCCATGTAACCTAGAGCAAGTTACTTAACCCCAATTGCTTAGGGGTGGCCAGGTGGCTCAGCAAGTAAGAGCACCAGCTCCAGTGTCGAGATGACCTGGGAATTGAATCCCGGCTCAGATACTCAGCACCACACCCAGAAATAACTGGCCGTGTAACCTTGAGCAAGTTACTTAACTCCAATTGCTTAAAAAAAAAGATATTGATGGAGTTCTTCCTTTGGATATCTTTAGAAGCTAAGGCATATCCTTCTGATTATATACAAGGGTAGCAAATTTCCATCCTTTCATGGTGAATTTGATATTTAGAGAGTCAGTTATTCTGAGTCAAGTCCAATAATTGAATAATCAAGTTTTGCATTCAAACTGAAGTGCAATTATAAAGAACAGGGCTGATTATCTTGTGTAACTTGCAAAGTAGCTAAATTTTGACTGAATACTCATAGGATGTTGCATAACTGTACTTTAAGAAAAATAATATTGGTAGCTTGTTTGGAGCGGAGGATAGATTGGAGTAGAAAGAGACTTGGTGAAGGGAGACTAAGTCCAGGTAAGAGATGATGAGTATCTAAAAGAGGGTTGTGGTCGTGTGAGGAAAGTGAAAGGTTCATATTTGAGAGTTGTTATAGAAATTTAATAAACAATACGGTAAATGATTGGGTATGAGGAGGTGAGTGGGACTAAGAGGTTGGAGGTTTGCAGCAAGGTTGCAAAGCTGGTTAACTAGGATGAAGGTAATAAGTAAATTTAGAAGAGAAGTAGATGGAGAAAAGAAAACAATGACTGTTTTAGTCATTGAGCATCATATGCCTGTAGGATATCCAGTTCAAAATGTCTTCTAGGGAAATAACAATATAGGCCTAGAGAATATGAGAGAGACCATCACTCGGTAAAAAGATTTTAGAATCATCTCCATAGATGTAATTAAACTCATGGGAGTTGAGGTCACCAAATAACAGAGTGGAGTGAGTGAGAGGAAAAAAGGACACAGGATAAAAAGTTGGAGTACACCCACATTTAGTGGGAATAATAGGAATTATTCTAGAAAAAGAGACTGAGGAATAGCCAGACATTTAAAGGGGGAAACCAAGAGATAACAATGTAATAAAAACTCAGGGGAGAAAAATATCCCAAAGGAGAAACTGACCAATAGTGTCCAATTCTGAAGAAGGATCAAGAAATATGAGTATTAAGAAAAGACCATTAAATTTGGCAGTTAAGACCTCATTGGTTACTGTGGAAAAAGCAGTTTGAATTAAATTAAAAGCCAAATTGCAGAGTATTATGAGAATTGGAGAAGAGGAAATGGAAGTACCAAGGTGGATGTTTTTTAAGGAATTTAGCTGAAAAAAGGAGAGATATAAAATTATAACTAGCAGGTAAAGTAGGATCTAGTGAAGGTTATTGCTTTTAATCATGGAAAAGACTCGGACATGTTTGTAAGCAGTAGGCAAGGAGTCAGTAGACAGTAAAAGTGTGAAAATTGAGAGGAAATATTATTGGGAGCAAAAAATTAAGAACATATTATTACAGGGGATAAAGCATACCTATAGGAGATTTGACCTTGACAAAGAGAAGAGTCACTGTTTCATCAGAGAATGGCCTAAATGATGTGATATTTGGAGATGATTTCAAAAGGCTGTCAGATGCAGAGGCAGGAAGAAGAAAGCTCTTATGAATGAATTCATTTTTTTTATAAAGTATGAGACAAGATATTTAGTTGTGATAATGAGGAAAATGTCTTGTGAGTTTAGAAAAGAAAATCCTTCCAACCTTGATGTACTTGAATTCATAACAAAGCACCTGAGTGTTTTATGTATGTGTAAATGTACAAGAGAGTATCCTTCAAAAGATTTGGTTCCTAGCTATGTGTTAGTGACCTCCTCCAGGCATATATATGAAAAGGAAATGCTATTAGGTCACAGTTTGCTTAATTAGAAAACAAAGTAGTTCTTTTCATGGTAACTTCAAAACCAAATCTTGCCATAAATTCACATGGTTAGAAAAAAAAAAACCTGTCTGACCTTGTCAATGGAAATAACGTGTTGTTGTGATAATTACTATTATTATTAAAGATCCATGAGTATAGTGAAGCATGCTAACATGTAAAAGACAATCAAGCATTATCTCTATGACCCTTTTTAAATTGAAAAATAACAAATAAAATAATTCATTAAAGATTATAGATTAATCCTTGAAACTCATAAAGTAGACAAAGAATATTGAGGAGATCTTGTCCACTACCTCAAGATCAGAGAAGGTGGTTGAGGGTGCTTACTATATTCAAAGACGTTTTTTTGTTTGTTTTTTGGAGGGGGGAAGGCAGGGCAATTGGGGTTAAGTGAATTGCCCAAGGTCTCACGGTTAGTAAGTGTTAAGTGTCTGAGGCCAGATTTTGAGGCTGTATTTGAACTCAGATCCTCCTGATTCCAGGGACAGTGCTCTATTCACTGTGCCACCTAGCCACCCCTCAAAGACCTCTTAAATGGGATTCTGTAACCTCAGTAATTCTCTTCAATAGTAATGAATTTCACTGTTAGAATTTTTCCTGGAACTCAGAAGAAAAAAAAATGCTAAGTAAGAGCAGCTGAACAGAATACTTAAACAACACAAACTAAATTCTAAGATTTACCTATATGTTACCTTAACATAACATTTCTATCCAATAGTCATAAGTTCTCCTCCTTTTCATAGATGATAGAAGACTGGATCCGAAGTCCTGAAAAGCAGCGTTCAAATACTATCTCTGAGAATAATTAGTTGGGAAACCCTGAGCAAATTATATAACTTCTTAGCTTCTATTTTGTTGTCTGTAAAACAGGGCTTATAATGACACCCACAAAAGAGTTGTAAGGATCAAATGAGATATGAAAAGTGATACAGCACTTTAAAGAACTATATTAATGTATGCTATTACTACTAACTGGGCAATGCAGTAGATAATTCTTGGGCCTTTAGCCAGGACCTGAATTCGAATCTTGCCTCAGACATTTAGTTTTATGACTCTGAACAAGTCACTTAATTTTTCTCAGTCTCAATTCCTCATAAAAGGTGATAAAAATAACACATACTTCACTGAGTTATTACAAATTAGATAATGTGTGTGAAATCCTTTGCAAACCTTAAAGTCATAGACAAATGCTAGCTATTGTTATTGTTATGTTATGGCTTACTCATTTTTTTTTCAAAACACATCTTTATTTCTGCAATCTGCATTTCCTTCATTCTATACTTCACCCTTCCTTCATTACTGGATAGCTATCATACTCTCCTAGTATAGAAAATCTCCAGAAGATTTTGACCACTCTACCACTTTGCATCATTGTCTCTAAGGTACCTCCCACTTCCTCCAAGCCCCTTTCATTCCATGGTTTCCTGGAAAAAAAATGAGACCCACCATGCAAAAAGCAGCAGGGAAAGCCAGGCTCATTTGAAACAAAAGAAAAAGTCAATCTCAGCTTAAACCCTTTGCCCTCTTTGGGAATTTTAATGTATTTCAAGTAACTTAAGTGTGAGCAACTGTCCATCAACTACTACAAGAAACCTCTCCATCCATGCTGTAAATAACAATTAAAGAGGAAGAGAGCTATTTTATCACATACCAAGAATAATCACAGCATTGTGAGAGCAGAAGCCAATTAGACATAGTAAAAATAAGATATGCCTAATATTTTTCATCACACTGATAAATAGCAATCCTTACATAAATACATATATATATACATATGTACATACATACATATATACATAAATATCTATATATGTCTGGAAGTTATAGATGAACAATGATCCCCCAATTGCCCTTTCCAATCATGATACAGACTGCAAAGTTAATAAGCCACCTCAAAGCCCCTTCTCTGTACAGACATTTTTTTCCACATGGGTAAACACAAAGAAATAATCAGATAGAAGATTTTTCTTCTAAATTAGGCCTCTTGTTTGTAAACTGAAAGAGTGTTAATGCAGTTCAAATTCAGCTGCGCACTACATATACACACTCAGCCCAGGAGTATTATCAAGAGCGGGAGAATAGAAGGTTTTGTTCTATTCTTTGGTCTCTATCTGAGAGGGCCATTCATTCGATTCCTGTGCTTATCCCTCTCCCTCTCCCTCTCCTTCACCGTCTCTCTGTCTCTCTCACTCTCCACTTCTCTCTCTAATGCCAGCATTAGAGACAAGCTGCTAGATGCAGAGTACTTTGATGTCGACCTCTCACTGGCACTGACAGACCTTCATTGGTGGGTGAGTAGCAAAGCAATAAGGGCATGTGTGGGAGAGAAGAGGATGAAAGCATGGACAGCCAGGAACTGATAATATGAACAGATTAATGCCTGTTCACTTAGATTCTTTCTCTTAGAAAACTGTAGCTTCTGATGACAGAGGTTATGAACCAGTAAAACTTCAGAATGACCATGAACAGCCCGCCTAACACAAAGAATCAAATGATTGTTCAGGCTTTTGGCCTCAAATGAAATAAGCCATAGTCTAGGCAAAAGTGATATAAGGACATTGAAAATTCATTCCTAACCAGGGAAGTTAAACCCTAGCAAAGGGTGAAGTGAGCACAGTCTCAATATAGATTCTGAGAGATGGAAGGAGTCATGTTTATCGACTTTCAACTTTGGATAGTATCATTCTGCTGATTTGCACCAGGTGTCAAGGATAAATCTCTTGTCCTTAGGGTGGTGTCACATTTGTAACACAAACAGGCAACACGTGAGAACTTTGGCTTAACGGTCTTTTCAGATCTTCTCCAATCAAGGCTCAGGAGTGGGGTGTGGAGCCATGAAAGTATAAACTGAGATAGGCAACTTTATTCCCTGCTTTGAATTCCCTGAATTCAGAAGCTACAACTGCTTTAAGAATGAAGATTTCTTGACTCCATTTGGATTAAAAGATTTTCTTTTCATTGCCAAGTTGCCAGAATGAAACTGGCCTCCAGTTGCAGATGACAATTGTTGACCCTTCCCAGGCCAACTGTTTGTTGATCCTGTTGAAAAGGGGGAAGTGGAGAGGGAAACCTGTTCACTTGGGCTAACTGCCCCCATATTTAGTCCTAGCAAAGAAAATAAAACAAGTAAACTAAAGTAGTTAAACTAGTAGATCTGGGAAAGTAAGGGAGCCAGGAACATCATAGATTTAGAGTAGAACGGGACCAAAGAAGACATCTAGTTCAATGAATGAAGAAGCTGAAACCTAAAATGGGGAATTGATTCATTTACAATTACACAAATTGTAAATGGCAGGGCCAGGATTCAAACCCAGGACTTATGATTTAAAAACCCAGCCTTCTTTCCACTATGTTTTCCTTTTCCTAAAGTGTTCTGTTCCATAAAAGAAGGTTACCAAATCAGCAAAATTAATTGAGATCCAACTCTCCTGTGTCCTGTCTCAAGTGCTTTTGAAGGTACTTGGAACTCATTGCTTATTTGATGGTTATTCTGCCATTTATGATCTCTCTGCCAGAATGGGAATGGAAATTGATTTATTAAAAAAAAAATGCCAGAAACATTATGAAGGGAGAGCATAAGGGGGAAACCTTGAATTTTTCATTCCAAGTAGCTTATAATTCCATACCTGAAACTACACCATTTGTTGTTTCATCTTATTTTTGTTGCCCTAAGTATAAACTTCCTTGAGAGATTAACCTAGTTGGCTTATAGTTACCTATTTGTCCTAAGGCTTATATTTACCTATTTGTCCTAAGTGATCTAGAATCCATCAGCTCTAACTCTCCATCTAGCTAGAAGCTAAGCCAACTGCCCTCTGCCTGTCCAAACACCTGCCAACAGGAGGCCTTCCTCCTTTGAATGACACCAACATGCTCCTGATTGATTGGTCTTTAAAGCCTTCCCTTCTACATTGACAGAATTTCATGCTAAGCATCCTTCAAAATTAATGCTTCCTTCGCCCAGGAAAGTTACCCTGTGTGGTTAGTACTGGAAGAGAACTTGGCAAAATAAGAGGGAGCTGTACTCTGTGCCTACTAGGGGAGGGAGGTCTTCAGAGCACAAGAACTGTTCTGTGACAACATTCCTTTGCTGAGTGAAGGAGATATTTGAATGTGGAAGACACTCTTCCAGGGCTGATTCACAGCAGCCTGGGGTGCTTCTGCACTATGAATTGGGCCATAATTGTATAAAATATTCTTTCTGTAGTGTTTTCAATTAACCACACCTTAGGGGAGCTGGATAGCCAGTCAGGATTTCTTTTAAAAGAATAAAAAAGAAAAAAAAATCCCCAGTGATACAGTATTTGTGTGGGTAAGTATGGCTCATTCTGTGTGTCTGAGAGCTCTGTTATTCTTACTGGTCCCTGATGTGTCATTTCGTTCTTTTGGAAATAATAAAAGAAAACAGAGAGGCTGGAAAATTACAGGAGTCACATCGGACCCCCTCAGGATGGCAGAAATCATGGCGGGTCCTCTCGTAACTTCCCCCCTTTTCACTCCCCACACCTCAATTATGAAATCAGCAAAACCCTCAGGGGAAGAGGACCCGAAAAGAGCAAGTGTGGCAGCAATAGATAGACAAATCAATACCTTCAGATTCTGAGTATGTAATGGGCCATGCGGGTCTGTTAATTATCAAACAAAAATTCTGTTTCTCAAAGGAAAAAAAAATGCCTTTTAAAAGCAACTCTATAATTAACTAGATTTCTTCGTGCTTCCTAGGTTATTTTTATGTTTGTCTGTTTTCACCTTGATTTCTTTTAACAATGTTCCTATAAACTGGTTTAGAATTTTCTCTGCCTCTAATTATTTATTGTAACACCCTACAAGCTGAGAGAAAGATGACAAAGGAGAAAGATTTTTGTACAGAATGCATTGACTCACCACATTATTTTATTTTCTTCTTCACTACATTTTGGTTTCTCTTGCCTATAATTAAAATGTGCACATAAAACTACTTTTCTGACTTTCATTTTAGAGTTATGGTTAAGCTTTGTCTTTGGTGAGTTAGATTTTAGAAATATACACATATATACATGTGTGTATATATACATATATAAATATAACATTTTTGTAACAGCCTCTGGAAAAATGCAATAAAGTTTGGACCTAATGACATGAACAATAATGATGCTAAATTTAATAGAATAACTGATGTTTATTTCCTTTTTTGTTTCTAGATTTACTTACCAACAATTCCCTTTTTTTAAAAAAAAAGGTTTTTTGTCTTTTATTTTCTTACAGATCATCTTCTTTTACCCTTCCCTCCCTTGTAGCAAAAGAAAAAATTTAAGTAAACATCATCCAAAATAGTGCCTATGTCTTACAGAATATAGCATATTTAACACCTCTAGCCCCCCCACACACACAACTTTCTTCCAAGGGGATAGGTGTGTTTTGTCATCCATCCTGGGACAAAGATTATTCATCACAATAATCACAGTTAGACTGCCTCATGAATAGACAGAAGATATAGAGATGGGCCAGGGAGATAACCTGCCTTTGACATTTACTTGCTCTGTAACCCTGAGCAAGAAACTTAACCTCTCTGTGCTTAAAGCATCTCTCTGTGGATTCCTCATGAAGAACCCCTTGTATCAATGAAATCACAAGTCATATTTTATTTTTTTAAATCATTTACATTATTGTGTTCACTGTGTATATGATCCTCCTTGCTTCTGATTTTCCACACAAGGTATCACTTCAAACAAGTCTTCCTAAGTGTCCCTGAATTGCTCAATCTTTTCATGTCTTATATCTCAATACAATATTCAATTATATTCATATACCACAATTTGTTTAGTTATTCCCCAAATGATGAGTACTCATTTTGTTTCCAGCCTTTATCTCATTCAAAAAAGTACCTCACATTTAAAAGAAGACTATTTTAAGATAGAACCTTGACCTAGAAGCAAACATACTTGAATGTTGCTCCCAGGTTTGACTGACATTCATTTAATTATTCTGTGAATCAGCTTCTCTATTTGTTTAACAGATAGTAAATGGGGAATAACAAGGGGTCAAATATGTCACCTTCCAAGTTGGAAGGCCATACACAGATGGTACTACTAGTGTTTTCATTGGCAAGACCAAGATCGCTAAAAGCCTCTCCTTGTTCAAACGAATCAGCACCGGGATCTTATTACATTACTTACATTTTTATGAAAACAGTGCTCTATACAAATTAGCCACTTGGGAAGAAAGGCATTTGTTCACCTTTTGCCGTGCCACTTTAACACCATATTTCTGATGATACTTTCCAAAAGTCCTTTAATGATGGGTGACAAACAATATATACACACACCTTGGACTCCTCATTAAAGTCACCAAACATTGAAAAGGAGATAAACAAAACTACATAATTATGGAGAAAATTATGCTTCTGGACATTGAAAACAACTCTTCTATGGATCAAGAAGAAGACTCTCACAGTCTGTGACATTAAGTAACTTGTTGTTCAGACACAAGGGGCAATTGGAATGAGTTAAGTATTGAGTTCATTACCAAGTGGGCGGACTATTAAAGACTATGCTGGTGAGATGGAATTTGGAGAAATGAGAGAGTGCTAAAAATAAAACAGCAGTGGTAAAAACACACACTCACACACACACACACACACACACACATACACAAACCCACTGCTTCTAGCATAGCATGTATCCAACTAGCCCGCATTGAGAAAAGAGCATGTGACTTCTGGGCATCCCTGAAATTGTGAAACAAATTATCTGCTCCACAAAAAGGCAATGCACAATCATTCCCTCAATATAGGGCTAATGAACAGAAAATGTTTCTCCCCATTTCACTCTTAAATGTTATTGATGCTCTTTTTAGTACAATACCAACTATGTCCACAGTATGACCTTTGAAACAGAACAAATGACTTTTTTGGAGTTTACTATGACGAAAGTGGTATTACTGATCACACAGTTTACACAGCTCCCAATGTTTTTCTCTGGAATTTTCAGGCAGGATAGTTTTCCCATCCTCCTTGAACTTAACTCCATAATCTTCAACATTATATGGGGAGAACTCAAGAAACACTCCAAACAAAAAAAATAAAATTGCTCTGTCCTCTGCAGCAGACCAAGTAATGGTTCTCAGTAATAGGTTCTTCCTATGGTTTATTGGCTCATCTTATAGTTTATTAGAGTGAAGCTTGTGTCAGGACTTTATTATAAACCCATATTTTTCTGGATTGAGATATCAGCAATAAAATTGGGCCAGCAGTGAAGCTTAATCTTGGCTTTAAAAACAGATCCAAGAAGCTAAGGAGAGTGTGCATATATTATATGCACAGTAATTCCTTAAAATTATAATAACTAATGATATGTTAAGGATCAATGTGTATATTTTATACATATGTGTGTTTATGTATACGTGGATATGTATATAAATACGAAGTCAGGAGAATGTAGAGATGAAAGAGATCATCATAGATGATATCATCTTAGATATCATCTGGTTCAACCTCTTTTTAGAGATGAAAAAATTAGTCAAAGGGACTTGATCAAGCTTACATGGGTAATAAACATCATCTCTCTCTTTATCTCTCTCTCTCTCTCTTTCTCTCTCTCTCTCTCTCTCTCTCTCTCTCTCTCTCTCTCTCTCTCTATCTATCTATCTATCTATCTCTCTCTCTCTCCAACTTCATGGTGGACTGAACTTTTTATTTCTCTTAGTCCTTGAATATCCTAGCAATAACGTTGATTTCGGCAAGTTTGCAACTGTCAAGGTCAGATCAGATTTCATTCTCCTTTATCTGAATGGCCCATTCCTAGATCCTAAAACTACAAGCATGCCCCCACCTTCACCTTATTATTTAAATAACACATAAAAATTATGTTTGACTTTGTGTGAAAGTCAAGCAAGAAGAAAATTTGTGGGATTCTAAATTGGGAGATTTTTCAGGGTTTTTCTTTGTTCAATAATGTGATGGGTTGGCAGTGTTAAAGTTGAAACGTTCAATGTGTTTTCATTTTGTGTCCCAAGACTAAACATATCAAAAGTTTGTATTTGTTTGTATAATAAGCAGCCAAGGAAGCTACTAAAAGTTGTCCAAAGTGCTTGTAAGCAGAGCAAGATCTAACAAGCCACAATAGGTATTTGTAAGGGACCTATTTCAAAATGTACAATCTCTATAGTGCCCACAATAGAGAAGGGTCTTAGCTTAAATCATACCACAGATTTTTTAAATGGATTTTTAAATTATCTACCTTTGCAATGCATCGTGAATGTTTCAGGGAAATTATCCTGAGATAATGCCTACAAATTGCTGCCGACTTTAGGTTTATAATTGCTCGTGTTCATTTAAGGTTCCCAGCAGACCAGATCAGGAAATTCATTGCCAGGCAAGTCAAGGTTGATAATATACCGTAACTGGCTTTTTCTTATTAGATGAGCACCCAAATCAGCTTTCATTTGGAGCAATATTTCTAATTAATAGTACAAAGATTTGGTTCAGATTCTTTGCATTTTGACAATGAGATCTGAGTATTAAAGTTTTAGCAAAAGGGCAAAATGTTTTTAAAAAACTGACATAGTATAGCAATAATGATTTTCCCTTTATATACATCAATGCTTTAATCATAACTCTAACCACATTCCCCACCCCTCTGCCTCCAAAATGACACTCTACTCTCTCTTCTAGGCAGGTTTATCAATGTGTCATAATAAATTGTGAATGTCAAAAGGCTAAACAACTATGGCATATGAAAGAAATGGAATATTATTATTGTACAGTAAGAAATGCTGAATATGAAGAATTCAGAGAACCATGGAAAAACTTGTATGAACTGATTATAACATGAATAAAGCTGAAGAACAATATGTACAATGCTGACAGTGTAAATTTAAAGATCATTTAAAGGAAGCCAAATCTTAGTTAAACAGGTAATGAAACATAACTGCTGAACATTCTGATGAAAGTTGGGTGACTACAAAGACAAAACGGTATATTCAGATATACTGTCAGAAGCAATAAATTCATCAGTTGTCTTTCCTTAACAATTTTTCTTTGGTATGAGATATTTCAAATTTCAGGCTGATAGTGACTGGGCAATAAGGCACATAGTAATAATAAGTATTTATATAGGGATTTTTCATATAGTATTTCATTTCATGAGAAGAGAAACAATAATTACATAAATGCAATATATTTTCAATAAAAATATTTAAATAAATCAATATTGTGCATGTATATACACATTGACACATAATAAATGTCAATTTCAAAATATAAATTAGGCAAAAGGATGTGATAATCCACTATAAATGAGTAACTGAAACTCTATTCCCACCAAAGGTGTCTCCAGGATGAATCAATGAAGTCAGCTTTTGTTACTCCATTCTAAGCAGACATTCTTCTTGTCCTTAGCAAGGGTAAGAATGATGTCATAAAATGAACACTGTATTTGGAATAAAAGTCCTGGGTGACCTTGAACAAACTGCCTAACTTGTCTGAATCTTAGTTTATTCATCTGTAGCATGAGACAATTGGTTTAGTTGATTTCTAATTCATTTCAAGTCTCATGGCTCAAAAAAATATATAAGGACATTATCCCTTGATACACCCAGAGAGTGGATAATGCAACAATCTCCCAAGAATGGCCAAGGCCAACTGCTACAGCCAAGAAGTAATTAGTTTTAATCTCCCATAAAACAAATTCTTCATCCCAGGATCCTGATCTACTCTTGGTTTTGTCTCTTGGATTTGTTTACTTTCAACCCTCCTTATCCCTCATCTCGTGATTCCTTCTCCTTAACAGATTTCACCCAGTATAGGAAGACCCTGTGTTCAAAGATATCTTGTGTCCCGGATTTTATAACCACCATCCCTCAGGAATTATCTCATGATCCCAGTTAAGCTTTTATATCCAAGATTACTTTGAGATATAAGTAAAATGTGTCTAATACAAAAGTTCATGAAATTACTTCCCTTAGGTAGTCCCATATAATCATTTTATAAGTAAAACCACCTTATTATAAGAGCATATCAATATACTTAAATATTATATGACCTAGGACCTCAGCTCTGTGTTTATACATACCAGATTCAACCTTGAGATGCTGTCCCAAAAATCACTTTTTCTTTTGGCTCATTTATTTTCACTCGGTTTTTCTTGGGGAATCTCAGAATTTCCTTCATTTGTAGGAATTTAGTGATCTAGAAAAAGAGGGTCCTCAGTTTCCATGCTGGTATCCAGGTAATAGTATAGTTCAGATACAGGACAGCCTTTATTTCATTATATTTTTAATATGAAAAAACCTACAAAGGACTCACAATTGCTCAGTAACAATCAAAACAAATCATACCCTTTTACTGATTCTTAATGTCCTTCCACTCCTACCATAGACTTAGGCAGCCCTTTAGACTCATAAGGTTGGCTAGGTGGCTCTGTGAATAGAGTAACAACCCTGGAGCCAGGAAGACTCATCTTGAGTTCAAATCTAGCATTGGACACTTACTAGCTATGTGATTCTGGGCAAGTCATTTAACCCTGTTTGCCTCAGTTTCCTCATTTGTAAAATAAGCTGGAGAAGAAAGTGGCAAACCACTCCAGAATATTCACCAAAATACCCCCAAATGTGGTCATAAGGAGTTGGAGGTGACTGAAATGATTGACAGAAACAATTAGACTCATACCTGTTGCTATACCTGATATTTAGACACCCCTCAAAGTAGAAACATATTTGAGGTTATTTGAGACTCAACTCCTGACCTTCCAACGAACCTCCTAGCTTTTCTAGGTTTCTTTATGGTCCTCTAAAATTATGTTATCATACTAACAGTTTAGCATTTGGCATTTCTAGAGGGGACATTTTTTTCCTATTGGACCACCCTATAGAAATTTGTCCTCACTACCCCCCACGATCAAACCCTTGCTTCTTCTTTACCCACTGATTCTCCCCACTACTATTGAAGATGAAGTGCAGGGTGTCTTGTCATTCCAATACTGTGCAAAAATGCACTCACCCCTGAAGCCATGAGGATCCTACTCCTGGAGTTATGTTATTCATCTTCCTGTGGCTACCATCTTTGGATCTGAGGGTTTTTTTCGCTGCACAAATAGATTCAACATCTTGAGGTCTAGGAAATCTTGCCACTCCATTATTTTCACTGATTACTATTATGCTCAGGTTGAGAGGTTCTGCCAATATTTCACCACAACTACCATCTCAGATTTGGAGTAAAATATTGGTCACTACGGGAGGAAGGAGGAGACAATGCACAGATTTTGATCCTTATAAACCAAAGTCTTATCTTAAATATTTAGGCTCTGGTCTGCCTTGGATCTTTCTCAAAACCCAGGAGCTAGAAGATGTATCTGCTACCTTTTAGAAGTCTATGATTTTGAGATAAAGAATGATAAGATCACAGATTTAGAACTGAAAGAGATCTTAGAGGTTATGGGGTCAAAGCAGGGGTGTGCTGGAACCAGCTCTAACCAACATGAAAGAACCAATTGTTAAATTTTCATCATGAGAATTTATACCTTAGAAATCTGCAATCACAGGGGTGGCTAGGTGGCGCAGTGAATAGAGCACTGGCCCTGGAGTCAGGACAACGTGAGTTCAAATCCAGCCTAAGACACTTAACACAAAAACTAGCCATGTGACCTTGGGCAAGTCACTTAACCCCAACTGCCCTCCAAAAAAAAAAAACCCAAAAAATATCTGCAATCACTATGAATCAGGGATTGATTTATTGTTTTATTGATTGCTTAGTCTTTAAAAAGTGGTGAAGAAAATGTTATTAGTGAACCCCACTGCCTAAATCCCACCTTTACAGTCAAGCTTTGTTCTGTGCTAGATAAATAACTGATATGATATATGATTTTAGTGCTATTGGGTTAATATATTACCCCTTTCAGGTAATGTAACTACCTTTTAACAAGAGCTTCCTAGAGAAATAATGTGTTAATCCAAAGGAATGAGAATAATGATGGAAATTTCATTCAATGTGACAGGCTGGCAAGAGAGGTATTTTGAGACAGGTGGGGCCTTATGACACCCGTCAAATCACAGCATGTAGTCAGCTGCCGATTTGCCCATAGGCAGAACCAACCCTGTTATGGAGATATTGATAACACCTAAAAGTTTAAACATATATAGGAAAGCATTATGAATTGGAATTTCCTAGCATTTTACTACATACACATGCACACTCTGATCTCAGATGCAATTACATGAAAGAAATTAGTTCCAGATTTCCATCCTATGTAATTTAATGGTAATGGGATAGGGATCAGATCCATATGTATACACAGATGAAGTAAGTCATTTTGTTCAAACTCTAGTGAAAGCCAGCGTGAATAAAATATCCACTTGTAATAAAGAACTAGTTCACATAAGTTTGAATCCTCTTTCCAAACTGACAATTAGTAGAATTCTAAACAATAAATTTGCCTAAAGGTAGAGTCTAACTTGCAAATTGGAAATAGTTCAGATAATCCAGTGTTTAGGTAATTGAACAGATTTTTAAAAGATGCAAACTGCAGAGAATTTAAGCTAACTAAGGAGCACAGAGCAATAGATAATATAGTGTTAGAGGTGGGAAGGACCTTAATGATTATCTTGTTCCAAACCCTCATTTTACAGAGAAGGAAATTCAGAGGGGTAAAGGGTCACACAGCAAAGGAGGTCATGTGTATTTGTGTGTTTAGAAAGAAAGCATATGGAGAGAACATATTGGTTATATCAACGCAATTAAACTCTTAGAATCAAAATACCACAATCCTCCCCCAAAATTTATCCTTGGAGCTAATTGTGGTCCCAGAAGTCATAGGCTTCCAACTAGTTCTATTTATAAAAACAACAAATGATATCTTGTAGTTATAAGCAAGTGTGTTTTCTTCTTAGTTCTTCATGTTTAAATGGGTGCACATATTTCCATATATGTGTATACACATACACTTTGCAGAATAGTTGGAATATATGTTTATATACATGTATAAACATAAATATAAAATATATGTATACTATGCATGAATTTACATACACATTTACACATGCAAAGACATTTTCAAGGTAACACATGGAATATCATGTGTATGTGTGTATTTAGAGATAGAAAGATATATTTAAACAAATCAGCAAAGGATCTGTGATTTGAGAGAATGGAGGAAGCCCCAGAGTGGTAAGTCTCTCCACAGGGCACTGAGCAGATTGTAACTCATTTATGCTTTAGTTTAAAAGTCTTAAGGGCTGTCAGGAGGTCAGAGATTATAAATACCTTGTCCAGACTCACAGCATTAGTGAATATCAGAGCTAGAATTTAAATCCAGGTCTTCTGGACTCTAAGAACAGAACTCTATCTACTACACCACAATGCCCTTAGATATTCCAAATGTGTGTGAAAGTATATATGACAACAGATAGGAAAAAAAAATACTAAGTCCCTCCATATTACTATAGGAAAGCCATGACTTAATATAGGGCATTACTTTATAATATTGACATCAGTAGATAAGACTGATACCTATGTTATAGGCTATATTGGTTCAGGCTTCTGCTGTATATAGTTCAGATTCTCAGAGGATATAATCTGACTCCTGCTCTTTTCAGGTAATCATGCTATAAGGACAATTTTACTAGACCTGTAAAACCTTACAAGTAGAAATTCCTAGGAATTATTCTTACTCTTACAAATTAATAAAGTTTTATTAGTTCCATGCCACAAATCTTTGGCATTGGCCTATTTCAAAATAGTGATGTTTTGTGGCATTTATTTGAAATACAAATCCCAAAACTTCAAATTCCTTTAAAATGCAGTCTCTGGTGTCACATAATAGCCTTGGAGTAAATCACACTCTCCAAATAACTTCAAGATCCCCATGTAAGAGCATGCATCTCATTCAGGGTCTTGTATGTACTGAGTATACCCATTCATATCACTACTTATTCAATACCGTGTTCTATCCAGTCAGCACTTATTAAATATTGTTGGTAGATTCCAGTCTCGTGAACTGTTCATTATGAGCACCATTCTAGTAAGGTTTAAGGTGGCCCTAAACTCATTCAAGTCAACTAGCATCAGCATGAAATAGAGTAATCAAAAACCATTAGATAGGTTAAAAAAAAAAACACAAAGTTCAGGCTACCATGCCATTCCAAAAAACAACACGTTCTACAAATGATAGCTTTGGGACGATGGTATGCTCTGGGACTCAAAAATATTAAAAAAGAAAGGTTTACCCTAATTGCATGGGTATGTAGGAGCAAGAAAAGGTACTATTCCTTACCCCACCCCTGTCTACTGCCCCGAGAGGAAATCAAAGTTAGTACAGTAGCTTACCATAATACTAATGTAGCCAATATGCTTTCTAAACCTGTTCCCTTTTAAGTAGTAAGATTAGGTAGGAGCATATAAAAGTAATCGAAACCATCAGTGGCAATAGCACATTGTAACATATACCCTAGCAAGCAAATCTCCATAAAAGTTCCCTTAATGTCTGGGTAGAGGTAGGGGGAAGGGAATCATCCCTTTCAAGCTTTACTATCTGTAATTCCCACAGGCCATTACCCAAAAATGGTCAACCTGGGTAAACATTTGAGAGTAATGTTCTCCGGTTTGTTTGCTTTTTTTCCCCCATCGTTTCCACTGATATTTTCTTCTGTTCTTGGCGGCTGACCTTTCGCAAATGTTGGTTTTGCTTCAGAAATGTCCTGTTGTAAATAAGAGGGCAGAGGTGATGAAACAAAGGTCAGCAGAGCAGGAAGACTCTATGTGAGTAGAATGGGCTTGCTTCATGCGTTCCATATCCACTGTGGCAAAATAAACCAGTCAGCTACAACCACCTCAGACTCAGAGAATGAGGGCATGCGCCTGCTTTCCAGTCATGCACTGAGAGCAAGTTGCTCCAAATGCAATTTTTCTATGTCTTCCATAGTTCTCTCAGGAGGAAATAAAGGAACATTTTCAGAAAGGAAGTAGGTAAGGTTGGGGGAGCATTACTGTCAAATACTCTGTGCTACAGTTCAGCCAAGCTCTAAAAGGCATTCTAAGATTTTTGTTTTGTTTTGCACTTTGTTATGTTTTCCTTTGGCCAGACCCAATTTTAAGGCCAGTATTGTATCATACCACACTGTATCTCAAGATGTAGTATGGTTATATATAGATAAACAGATTCATGTGCTCTTATGTGTATATATGCACGTACATATACATATATATTCAGATTATGACATGTTTATACAAAAATAATATATATCTAGATTACAATTTGCATGAAATATATATATATATACACAACTATATGTGCACATATATTCATCTTATGTATAAATGTACATTCCATTTACCTAGAGACATATAATTTAAGATACAGATATGATACATTATGAATAAAGGAATACATTGTGTGAATGTTAAAATTTTTTCACGGATAACAGAAAGGTATCCTATTAAATATCCACAAAGTTGGTATTTGATATAACTTATGTGTTGCTTCTCATAGTGGACAGACTTGTTTATATGTGATATATTTCATCACTTCACAAAAGAAGATACATAAATGGGCTCATTGAATTATTCTGGTTTGCAAATATCTGGAGGAAAAAATAGCTTCCAATAAAGGGGAAAAAAGCAAATTGAGAAGAATTGCAATGATTCTCTCATTCTGTGTGCCTGGCACACTGATTGTTCATTGCAATATGTGATGCATGGTTAAGTTAACAGAACTAAAAGTTCCAAAGGTGAGGTTATTTTCTGTTCTTCTGAGGGATGTAATTTATATATAACAAGACGGAAGTTTAAAGAAAAGTGATTGCTACATGCTTGGGAAGGAGAATTAAAGCAAGAGCAGTGGCAACAATAATGTTGTGGGATTTGGATTTTTTTGTCCATGAACTATGCATGCCTCTCGCACTGTTCAACATCCAGGACAGTGAAGGTATAGATGAGCATGGGATGGAAAATTAGAATTGAATGCTGCTCTCTGAGACTACATCTGGGCAACAGCAGCCAGCAGTCATTTTTAGTGCCATCAAGTATCAAAGATTCAAGAACAGAGGAATGGAATTTTCTCTCTACATTTTTAAAGCATCCATGTCAAGCCCTTAGAGTTTAGCTGAGTTCAGGCTATTTCTTTAGAGAAGATAAGCAAGTCCAATATTTGCCTTTCAGAAATAGATTCCAGTGTGATATGTTCTTTAAGTATTCTCTTTCTCTGGCTGCCCCTTTATTTCTTATTTATCTCTGTATCCATCTTGCTTTTCTGATAGTTTGATAGAATGACTCTTTTATGTCAATAGGATTTTTTATTTTAATTATCATTTTTCCATGCTTGTTGGGTCTTTATTTTGTAATAGGTCACTTTAAAGGATAAGCTGAGAAAAAAAATCAGGCCTATCCAAATGCTCAGTGTCGGATAAAAACACATCCTAAGCTCAGTTGAGATTAATCTTTATTTATACGACATTAACCCTGCAGTCTTGGCATATATATATATATATATTTAAAATCCAGTTGACTAGGTGCCTGGCTATTCTAAGAAAAGTGGGGTCCCAAGACAAATCACAAATCAAACTATCCCCATTTCTAATCCAAGACCACCTACCCTTGAAGCTTTATTCTGGAAAATACATTTTAAATGATAATGGGAAGCTATGGAGAGAGTAAAGAAATGGAAGGAAGAAAAGGAAGGAAGGGAGAAAAGGAGAGGGGGAAAAGAAGAAAGGAAGGAAGAAGGATGGAAGGAAAGAAGGAAGTATATTCCATAATTTGTGTAAGGGGGGCTGGTAGGATGATATACTTAGTGTTAATAGAGGGTGAATCCTACTTATTTATATATGTTTTGTGATTATTGTACCTATAAAAGTCTTGAGTAATTTTTAGCACCCGATTAAAATATTAAAATATTAAAAATATTCTGCCTGAGTGACTGCCTCTCTGAATCAGTGCTAAACTGAAAAGTTCTTTTTTTCCCCTTGAAACTAAAGGTTTCACAAAGCCTAGGACCCATGGTAGCTGCCCCAATTAATCCTATTCTAATGTTTAGTATGTCTTTATCTTAGGACTGAGCTCTACATACTTAAACAATCTATAGGTATCAACTCTAGGTGGTTCAACTTGAATGTTCTTCATGTAACCTACCTCCACTCAAAAATGCTATACAATACATGCATGAGATGTCCTATTGGCACCTTATAATTTCAACATTTGCGCTCCTATAGAATAATACAATTTGGGGCGGCTAGGTGGCGCAGTGAGTAGAGTGCCGGCCCTTGAGTCAGGAGGACCCGAGTTCGGATCCAGCCTCAGACACTTAACACAAACATACAAAAAAAAACCTATCCGTGTGACCTTGGGCAAGTTACTTAACCCCAATTGCCCTCCAAAATAAAAAAAAAATTTAAAAAAGAATAATACAAGCACTAGAAAATGTAACTCAGTCTCGAAAATTGGGGATACAGATAGATATATGTGTATATACATGCATATATGTATATATATACATGTAAACACACAATATCTGTGCATCAATCTGAAGAGAAAACTGGAAGCCTTATAAGAAAATTATGTATATAAAGTTTCACTATGAAGTAATGCACTGATTTTTAAATGAGCTTTTTATTGATGCCTTTTCTTTTTGCATCATAGTAACTGCCCCTAGTGGAGACTTTCCTTATAACAAAGAAAAGAAGCTAAACAAAATCTTTCAAAATAGAAACTATGTTTGACCATATATGTAATTGTCTATACTTTAACCCTCTTTTCATCCCTTCATCCCTCAATTTTGATTCTCCACAGAGGGGAGAAAGGTGTGTTTCTTTATTCTAGGGTGAAAATAGGTCGTTATAATTACACAGTGATAAATTTCATTTAATTGAGATTTTTTTTTACTTGTATTATTATAGCCATCACATATATTGTTTCTCAGGTTCAATTTATTTCACTCTGCATCAGTCCTTACAAATCTTCTCATATTTCTCTGAATTCCTCAAATTAGTCTATCTTTTCTTATAGGTCAAATGATACCTAATTAAATTCATATATCAAAATTTGTTTTCTCATCCCCCAGTTGATAATAGCTACTTTGTTTCCATGTTTTTGCTCCAAAAAACCTATAAACATACTAATATTGGATTGGGGGGGGGGGTCAGTGTCAAGGAGTTTCCTAACCAGTTATTCCATAGATACACTAACTTCTCAGTTACGAAATTCCCTCTAATTCAGACCAACAGTTATGGAACTTAAGTAGACTTGGAGAATTACCTAGGGCACTGAGTCCTTAATTGACTTACTCAGGGTTATCCAGGTGGTGTATGCTCAAAAGTCAAACTTGAACTAAGGTCTTCCTTACTCTAAAGCTGGCTCTTTATTTACTGTGGAATGCTGCTTTTCATTCTATAAATATTGTATTATATTCTGTACATTTATTTCTTTTGTTAGCCTCTCTGGAGTATATGTCCAACAGTAGAATCACTAAATAAAAAGCTAGAACAGTTTTGTCATGACTTTTTTATACAATGTCCTAGCATGCATACACACACGACTGTTGTCCTCCTGAAAATAGTCACCATCGAAGGCTAAACTCATTTTGACAATGCAGTAACTCAATATATGTTTTAGAATATCAATATATTATTGATTAGATCTAATTATATATATTATATATAATTAGATCTAATATATATTCTATATATTAGAATATCAATATTTTAGAACTCAATATATTCTTTTAGAATAGCTTAGATGTCAGTCTCATTGCTTTATCATTGTACTTCATTTCATACCCTAAGACGTATTTCTCAAACAGTACTCACAGCTTATTCACCAGCTTTGGTTTTGAATGATTGAGTTTGTTTCCAAATTGCACTAAATCATCAAGGGAGAAAGATTCACTAAAACTGAAGGTATTTAAAAGAATGAAGCACAAATTCTGAAAGCAGTTTCAAAAGTAAAGTTTACAAAAATGTTTTGAGCAACTACAACATCCTTGGAATAGGTACCCATTATTCCAAGGAGTACTTTGAAGGAGACAACACTCAGTAGGATATATACCTTCTGGCAGATTGGTCAAGGTATCAGTCAGATTACTTTGTAATCATTCACTCTATAAGGCATTGTTTCACATGGAAACTTCCAGAAGGCTCATATAATCAAGAACAATTTGCTATAATGTTTCTGAAGTTCTAATATTCCATGAACACTCTCTGACAAAGGAATTAGATTCAGATATACCCTTCTTTTTAGGAGCAAGATCTAGCCTATACAAGCTAATTTTTCCTTCTAAACAAGTATTAAAACTATCCTCAGGACTTAATTGGTCAAGCGAATTAAAGCTCTACAATTGTTATGACTTTCTGGTAGTTTAAGAATAAAAGATGATCAATGAGAAATCAATGTTGTTCAGGCTTGACACACATTTCTGACCTGAGAACCAACATAGTCAACCCAGAAGCAGTGATGATATCCCTGCCAGAATCAATGAGGTAGCCCTGCCAGAAATCCTTTCCATATTATAGCTAAATGAGTGTCCTTTTGTTGACTTCTAAAAAGCCTAAGAATGTCTCAATACCAAAATACCAGATTAGCCTGAGTTAGGAGTGAACAAGAACTTTCTGGTAAATGGACAATTTCACCTATGAGGTTATAAAAGTAGTTTAGAGTAGCTATTCCTAAAGATAAAAGGAAAGTATCCAAAAATTACAGAGGTTATTTAGTTAAGGAAAGATTTTTAAAAGTAAATAGATTATAAATCTAGGGCTAGGAGTTACCTCAGAGGCTATCTAGCAAAATTCTCTTAAGTTATAGTGGAAAAAAAGGACCCACCAAGGTCAAATGACTTAACCAAGGTCACAAAAGTAGTATTATCAACAGTAGAATTTTAATCCTGCTCTCCTGACTCCAGAACCATTGTTTTCCCCTACACATGGTGTCTCCTGTATGGTCATACTAATTAGATTTTATAATTTTTTATTTTTTTAAATGAATCAACATTATCTCACTTTAGAACTCTAAGATATAACTAACAGAGTCACTAAAATATGTAAGATCAGCCTCTGATGGTGTCATTTTTATAACTCAATCTTAATGGGGAAGGCAAGAAATGGAAATGGGTCACTCCCTATAAAGGAGCAAAGAAAAGGAAGCAAATTTAGAATAAAAAATATGCCGAACATTTAAATCTTGAATGAGTCACACATGACTACTAAAGAGCTTCAGGATGGCACTTCCATGACCCCTTTAAGGATTTATCCTAAACAGTTGCTAATACATGTACTCCATGAGAACCAATAACCAACCTGCCAGAAGGAGAAATCCAAGCTTCATTTAACTAGACCCTTTACCATGGAATATCTGAGGTACAGTGGAAACAATTACAATATAACTATGATTCCCACCAAATTACCAGGGCATTATTTGACATGCTAAGAGGTCAAATTTAGAGAGGTTAGCATCCCAAGGTCTATTCTTAAGAGAAAATGGAGCCTATCCAAGAAAAAAAAAAAAAACCTCTCCCAGTTAAAAGACTCAGCAGGAAGCAACATCTGAAGGTATTTTCCACAGAACAAATATTGAAAGTCAAATAACTCTCATTTATGAGGAAAACCCATTTTCTTTATTGTCTCAGTGCTTAGTGATGAAAGTAAAGCTGAGAATGGTAAAGAAGAATTGTTCTCCTGGGGCTTTCATAGAGTCCCAGCTGCAGAGGGCAGAGAATGTACAGGGTGTGATGCTCTGCTCTTCTGAGGAAGGATTTTAGGCTGCAGTAAAATACTGACATTGTTACAAGGGAGTTATATTTTCACCATCATTCTATTCTTCCATCTCCTGTATGATGCTCATGTAAAATTGTGCTTGCAAGGTATACACATGGTTCCCATGTGGACAGTGAGGCACCAAGAATCTGGTACTAAGCAAAGGCACCATTTTTGATTTCCTTATTCAAGCAATTATCTATGAAGATACCTGAAGTAGTGGGGAAAATAAAAAAAACAACATGGCTTAGGACCTCTGCTTTATCTCCTTCATTGCCAGTTTACATTGCACATCCCTTTTTTATCTCCTATCTTTGATATTCTTAGCCTAACATACGATAAGCCTTGAAAAAATACCATAATAAGGGATGAAGCCAAGATGACAGAGAGAAGCCAGAAAGTTGCCTAAGCTCTCCACAGCTTCAATCAAGCCTCTAAAAGAATTCTGGAGTGATAGAAACCACAAAAAAAAACATAGTGAAAAATTTCCCAGCCCAAGATAACTTAGAAGGACTTCAGGAAAGGTGTCACTTGGGTAAAAGGGGAACAGAGCTCAGAACAGATGGTGTCTGTGCAGGCCAGCAGGAGGCTTTAGCCTGTTAGTACCTGAAGCCCTGAGGTCCTGGTTCAGCAAGCAAGTGGTACAGCAGGTCAGCTGTGAAGCCTCCAGTCCCATCACAGCAGTCAAACTACCAACCAAAGGCATGACTAGGCCAGGTCACTCTAGCTCAGTGGGCAAGCTGCCAGCCCCAGACACCCCAGTGCAGAAAGCCAGTAACCAGGCCCCTGGCCCTCGGTGCAAAAAGCTTGGGACAGTGCCCCAGTACCTCAAGAAAAGAGCTCAACTTTTAAAAATGAGTATAAAACAAAAAAGAGCCCTGATCAAAGAAAGCTACTGTGACAACAGGGAAGATCCAAACAAAAACTTAGAAGACAACAATATCAAAATGCCCAAATGTGAAGCCTAAAAGGTGAATAGGAATTTGTCTCAAACCCAAAAAGTCCTCTTAGAAGAGCTCAAAAAGGATTTTGAAAATCAAGTAAGAGACATAGAAGAAAAATTGGGAAAAGAAGTGAGAGTTATGAAAAAGAATTGTGATAAAGAGTCAATAACTTGGAACAGAAATCACAAAAATTGATTGAAGAAGACAAATATTTAAAAAATAGAATTGAACAAATGGGAAAATAGGTACAAAAGTCCAATAAAGAAAATAATTCCTTAAAAATTAGAATCAGTCAAGAAGAAGCTAATGTCTTTATGAGACATCAAGAATCAGTCAAAAAAATCAAAAGAATGAAAAAATAGAAGAAAATGTAAAATATTTCATTGGAAAAAAAAACTGACTAGGAAAATAAATAAGTACCAGAAAGATAATGTAAGAATCAATGGATTATCTGAAGGCTATGAACAGAAAAAGAGCCTGAACATCCTCTTTCAAAAAATTATCAGGAAAATTGCCCCAATATCTTAGAACAAGAGAGTAAAATAGTCATTGAAAGAATCCACTAATCACCTCCTGAAAGCAATACTAAAATGAAAACACCAAGGAATATTGTAGCCAAATTCCAGAGCTATCAGGTCAAGGAGAAAATACTGCAGGCAGCCAGAAAGAAACAATTCAAATATCAAGGAGCCAAAGTCAGGCTTACACAGGACTTAGCAACTTCCACATTAAAAGATCAGAAGGCTGGGGTGGCCAGGTACCACAGCAAGTAAGAGCACCGGCTCCAGTGTTGAGAAGACCTTCATCGAATCCCGGGCTCAGACACTTAGCACCCACCCAGAAACACCTGGCTGTGTAACCTTGAGCAAGTTACTTAACCCTGATTGCTTAAAAATAAAAAAATTAAAAAAAAAAAGATCAGAAGGCTTATAACATGATGTTTCAGACGGCAAAGGAGCTTGGATTACAACCAAGAATCAACTACCCAGCAAAAATTAGCATAACCTTCCAGGGTAAAAGATGGAAATTTAGTGAAAGAGGGGACTATTAAACTATCCTGATGAAAAGACTAGAGGTAAACAGAAAATCTGATCTTCAAATAGAACACTCAAGAGAAGCATAAAAAGTTAAACAAGAAAGGAAAAAATGGTATTCAATAAGGTTAAACTATTTACATCCCTACATGGGAAAACGATACTTGTAACTCTTGAGAATTATATCGCTATTGGAGCAGTTGGAAAGAGTATACTTAAACAGAGGGTGTGGGTATAAGTTGACTGGTGTGATGATAAAAATAAATTATTAAGGGATGAAAAAAGTATTGTACTGGGAGAAGAGGAAAGGAGGAGACAGAATAGGGTAAATTATATCACATGAAGATGCATGTGAATGTACCTATTACAGTAGAAGAAAAGAAGAAAGGGGTGAGCATAGTTTGAACCTTACTCTCATTAGATTTAACTCAAAGAAGAAATAACATACACACTCAGTTGGGTAAAGAAATCTATCTTACCCTATAAGAAATAGAGGGGGAAGAGAAAAAGAAAAGGGGGGTTATAGAAGGGAGGGCAGATTGAGGGAGGTGGTAGTCAGAAGCAAAACATTGGTGAGGAGGGACAGGGTGAAAGGAGAGAAAGAAAAAAAGCATAAATGGGGAGAAAATAGGATAGAGGGAAATACATATTTAGCAATCACAACTGTGAATGTGAAAGGGATGAATTCGCTCATAAAATGAAATCAGATAACAGAGTGGATTAAAAACCAGAATTCTATAGTGTGTTGTTTCCAAAACTACATTTGAAGCAGAAAGACACACACAGATTAAAGGTAAGGTGCTGAAGCAGAATATGTTATGTATATATTAAATATATTCAAAAATTATTGGACTAAGCCATAATCAAAAAAAAAGCCTAGAAATAATCTTTCAAGAAATTCTCAAGGAAAATTGCACTAATATTCTAGAACCAGAGGGCAAAATAGAAATTGAAAGAATTCACCGATTGCCTCTTGAAAAAGATCCCAAAAAGAAAACTCCTAGGAATATCATAGCTAAATTCCAGAGTTCACTGGTCAAGGAGAAAATATTACAAACTGTCAGGAAGAAACAATTTGAGTATTGTGGAAATATAATCAGGATAACACAAGTACTGACAGCTTCTACATTAAGGGATCAAAGGGCTTAGAATATGATATTCTGGAAGTCAAAGGAGCTAGGATTAGAACCAGCTATGGTCTTCAATGAAACAGAGGACCTTCAAGTATTCTTTTTTTTAAGCAATTGTGGTTAAGTAACTTGCCCAAGGTTACAGGGCCAGGTTGTGTGTGTGGGGGGGGGGGGTGTTAAGTATCTGAGGCTAGAATGGATCCTGGGTCCTCCCAACTCTGGGGCTAGTACTCTTACTCACTGAGCCACCTAGCCACCCCAACCTTCAAGTATTCTTGATGAAAAAACCAGAGCTGAACAGAAAATTTGACTTTTAAATAGAAGAAGCAAGAGAAGCATGAGAAGGTAAATAGGAAAAAAAGAAATCATAAGGAACTTATTAAAGTTGAACTATTCACATTCCTACATGAAAAAAAATTGTAACTATAATTGTAACTCATGAGATTTTTCTCAGTATGAGGATAGATGAAGGGAATGTATGTGTGTATACATGCATATATATGTATGTAAAGGAGGGTGTATGTGTGTATAGATGCATATGTGAGTGTGTGTATATGTGTGTACATGTATACGTAGACAGAGGACACAGGATGAGTTGAATCTAAAGGGATGATATCTAAAAAATAAAATTAAGAAGTGAGAGAAGAATATAATGAGAGAAGAAGAAAGGGAGAGACAGTATAGGGTAAATTATCTCATATAAAAGAGGCAAGAGAAAACTGTTACAATGGAGGGGAAGAGCAGAAAGTTGAAAGGGAATGGAATTAAAGTTGGCTTAAAGAGGGATTAACATATACACTCAGTTGGGTATCTTACCCTACAGGAAAGTAGGGAGGAAGAGTATAAAAGGGGAGATGATAGAAGGGAGGGCAGATTGGGGTAGAGGTAGTTAGAAGGATACACCTTTGAAAAGTGACAGGGTCAAAGTAGAAAATAGAATAAGTGGGGGGGCAGTCTAGGATAGAGAGAAATATAGTTAGTCTTTCACAATATAACTACTATGGAAACGTTTTGCATAATTACACATGTACAACTTATATTGAATTGCTTATCTTCCCAGTGGGGTTGGGTAAAGAGGGAAGAAGGGAAAGAATCTGGAAATCAAAGTTTTAAAAACAAATGTTAAAAAATTGTTTACATGCAACTGGGAAATAAGATATATAGGCACTGCGGTATAAAAATCCATCTTGCCCTACTAAAAAGTTAAAAGGGGAATGGGGGAGGATATAAGACAGAGTACACTGGGAGAAGGGGTATTCAGTAGGCTCAATATCTTGGGGGTGGAGGTAGGGGAAAGACAGGGGCCAGAATTTGTAACTCAAAATCTTATGGAGATGAATGTTGAAAACTAAAAATAAATTTTAAAAAGATTTTCTTTTAAAGAAAGAAATGTTAGCTTTACCAAAAAGACAAGAAAAAGAAATTGAAGACATTAGACTAGGCAATGAGGAAACAAAACTATCATTCTTTGTAGATGACATGATGACATACTTAGAGAATCCTAAAGAATCAACTAAAAAATTATTTGAAATAATTAAGAACCTTAGCAAAGTCACAGGATACAAAATAAATTGATGCAAATCATCAACATTTCAATATATTACCAACAAAGCCCAGCAGAAAGAGATAGACAGAGAAATTCCATTTAAAATAACTTTAGCGGCCAGGTAGCACAGCGAGTAAGAGCACCGGCCCCAGTGTCGGGATGACCTGGGGATCAAATCCCGGCTCAGATACTTAGCACCACACCCAGAAATAACCGGCTGTGTAACCTTGAGCAAGTTACTTAAGCCCAATTGCTTAAAAAAATAAAATAACTTTAGGCAATATTAAATATTTGGGAGTTTACTTGCCAAGAGAAACCCAGGAACTATATGAACACAATCACAAAACACTTTTCACACGAATAAATTCAGATCTAAGCAATAGAGGAAATATAAATTATTCATGGATAGGCTGAGCTAATATTTTTAAAATGACACTTTCACCTAAATTTATTTATTCAGTGCCATACCAATCAAAATAACAAAAATAATTATAGAGCTACAAAAAATCAATAACAAAAACCATCTGAAAGAACAAAAGGTCCAAAATATCAAGGGAATTAATGAAAAAAAATGCAAAGGAAGGTCTGGCCTGATCATATCTAAAACTATATTATAAAGCAGTAAGCATCAAAACTATTTGGTAATGACTAAGAAATAGAGTGGTAGATCAGTAGAATAGATTACATATATAAGACAAAGCAATCAATAACTATTGTAATCTACTGTTAGATAAACCCAAAGATTCCAGCGTTTGGGATAAGAACGCACTATTTGACAAAAACTGCCGGAAAAATGGAAAATAGTAAGGCAGAAACTAGGTATAGAACAACATCTCACACCATAAACCAGAGGTTGGGAACCTGCTACCTCGAGGCCACATGTGGCCCTCTAGGCCCTCAAGTGAGGATCTGTAACTGAATTCCAACTTCACAGAACAAATCCCCATAATAAAAGGATTTTTTTCTGTAAAACTTGGCCTTGGTCAAAAGGCCATATCTAAGGACCTACAAAGCTACATGTGGCCTCAAGACCACAGGTACCCACCCCTGCCATATACCAAGATAAGGTCAAAATGGGTACATGATTTAGATATTAAGGGTGATGCCATGAATAAATTAGGAGAGCAAGGAATAGTTTACCTGTCAGATCTATGGAGAAGGGACAAATTTATGACCAAACAAGAGAGAGAGAATATTAGGAAATTCAAAATGGATAATTTTGATTACATTAAATTAATTTTTTTTCACAAATAAAACCAATGCAACCAAGATTAGAAGGAAAGCAGAAACACAGGAAATAAATTTTACAAGTGTCTCTTATAAAGGCCTTATTTCTCAAATATATTGAAAACTGAGTCAAATTTATAAGAATACAAGTCATTCCCCAACTGATAAATGGTCAAAGGATATGAACAGGCAGTTTTCAGAGGAAGAAATTAAAGCTATCTATAATAAAATGAAAAAAATGCTCTAAATTACTATTGATTAGAGAATTGAAAATCAAAACAATTCTGAGGTACCACCTCATACCTATCAGATTGGCTAATATGATGAAAAAGACAAATGATAAAACATTGGAGAATATGTCAATAAATTGGAACACTAATGCATTGTTGGTGGAGTTGTGAACTGATCCAACTATTCTGGAGAGTTATCTGGAACTATACCCAAAAGGCAACCAAATTGTGCATACCCTTTGAGCCAACAATTCCACTTCTAGGTCTATATCCCAATTATATCATAAGAAAAATGGAAAAGGACCTACATGTATAAAAATATCTGTAGCAGCTCTTTATTTGGTGGCAAAGAATGGGAAATTAATGAGATGGCTGAACAAGTTGCAGCATTTGAATGTAATGTAATACTATTGTGCTATAAGAAATTATGAACAGATTTCAGAAAAACCTGGAAAATGTGTATGAACTGATGCTGTGTGAAGTGTGCAGAACCAGAAGAACATTATACACAGTAACAGGAACATTGTGCAATGATCTACTATGATTGACTTAGCTCAAGGGTGAGAAGCCTGTGGCCTCCAGGCCACATGTGGCCCTCTAGGTCCTCAAGTACAGCCCTTTGACTGAATCCAAACTTCACAGAACAAATGCTCTTAATAAAAGGATTTGTTTGGTAAAACATATTCTCAGTCAAAATGCCACACCCAAGGAACTAAAAGACCAAATGTGACCCGGAGGCCACAGGTTCCCCACCCCTGTCTTAGCTCTTCTCAGCAACACAGTGATCCAAAACAATTCCAAAATCAAGATGGAAAATGCTATCCACATCCAGATAAAGAATTATGGAGTCTGAATGCAAATCAAAATATACTATTTTCACTTTTTTTTGTTTCTTTTTTTCATGGCTTTTCCCTTTTGTTCTGTTTCTTCTTTGATGACATGACTAATGTGGAAAAGTGCTTACATGATTGCACGTGTATAACCTATATCAGATTGCTTGCCATCTTGTGAAAGTGGGATACGAGGAAAGAAGGGAGAAAAAAATTGGAACTCAAATTTTTATATAAAATGAATATTGAAAACTATCTTTACATGTAATTAAAAAAATAATTTCCAAAAAAAAGAAATGCTATTATAAGATGAAGAACTAGCCTTTCCATTTTAATTTATTATACATTCAGTCCTTGCCAACTATGAAAATTTATTTAGGGAAATTAAATACTTGGCAATGCCATATTCAATCAACTATGGAGAACAATGGCTATTTGGTGTTTTACAAGGTCCTGTAATCAGAAAATGAAATATGGAAGATGTGTTCTCAGAGTTCAGCGGGCTGCATTTATATCTTCTGTAGTCACATGCCTACACCCTATCCAATGAGCCATAGCTTGCCAAATGTGTAAATAGTTCACTGGTTATTAATACAATAATTATCAAAGTATATTAACTCTTTGGCAGACAGTGCTGCACAGCAACTGGAATGATAACCTTAGAATGTAGATCTGAGACCAATGTTCTGCCTCTGACACATAGGTACATGACTCTTGGCAAATCACTCAACCTTCCAACATTTTGGACAAGTCTTGATGACTGTAAATTGCAACTGAATTGCCAATCTTCACCAATAAATTCAGGTTTTGTCCCAGGAATTCCTTTTATCAACACATCCATGAAATCACAGGTCTAAATCCTCCCACTCACTTCCTCTTTCCCAGCAAAATAATCTTGTAAGGTTTTCAAACTGCATATAATCATTGAAACATTCTTACTGAAGAGTGACTCCAAAGGGTTCCCAAAATTCCTAATTTATACTCAGGAAATAACTAATCCCATAACCTCTTATCTAAGGAGAGCTATTTATTCCAATGCTCAGAGATCAAATATGAGTATTCAATTCAAGAAATGAGTAACTCATTTTTGTCAAAAATGAAATGGTATCCAGATAATGCAAGGAATAATAGATATGCAGGTAGATTTGGAAGTGTCATTACTTTTGGCTTCCCATCCATGTAGCATATGACCATTTGTTATGTGAACCATTTCTGTATCTTAAGCTTATGCATCATATCTATGAATACGAATTCTCTCTGTTTCTCTCTCATCTCTATTGCACTCTTACCAAAAATTATAGGATATTCAAAATTTTTCATAAATAGTATGTGATTAAGCTCCATACCATGCCTCCTCCAAATCAATGCTAGTGGTTGGTACCAGAACACCAGGAAACATACCACAGTCTAATCTTGAATCCACACCCAAATAGCACAGTCTCAGCACAACCAGCAGAACAACACACTCCAGCCATAGCACACTAATTCTCTCTAACAAAGGCCTGGAGAATGAAAATCTGGCAGTTCCTTATACACATTGACTGTTGAACACACAATCCACTTCTCCTAAATTCAAACTGATTCTCTGGTCTTACTCCCATCACAAATTTCTATCAAAACTCCAAATACTAAACATCTTTCCACATATACCCAGGTTTAACCCACCACACTTAGCACCAGCATCAAGTATGTGGGTTGAAACCTCCCAATGGGCCTACAAAATAATGGGCACAGCCTCTAGGGTACAGCTGTTCCTCCTTTCAACCCAGGAATCCCTAGATTCTAACATGTTCTATTCCAAATACTAATCCAAACTCCATATGGGCAATAAGAAATAGAGTTATTTTGGGGGGTTAGTTTAGTACTGTGTATGACATACACAGTTTTGTTCAGTGTACTTTCTAGTCTTGATAAGTAGTCATTAAAATAATTGCCACTTAATCCTGACTTTCTGGTGATACACACTCACACACACACACACACACACACACACACACAACATGATTAGTTTCAATGAAGTTCCTAATAGACACATCGCAATTGGCCACATAAGGGAACATTTTCTTGGTACTCTTTAATGAGAGACAAAGATACATACACTAAATTTCACCTACAAAGTTGCTAATAGCTGAAATTTATCTATACTATTTTTACAGTTTACAAAGCATTTTTTTCATAACTATGCAATTAGTTAGTTGCTATAAATATCATTAAATACATTTTACAGATGAGGAAACTAATGAGTTAAAATGACTCATTCCTGATCACACAGCAAGCAAGTGTTGGACAGAGGCTTGAACATAGGTTTCTAGCTCCCACTGCAGGGTTTTTCCTACTATACTATGATGTAATCTTCCTAAATGAGGACTGATGTGAACAACAGATAAGGACACATATCTGTTAGCCCAATTATGTCCATTGGCCAAGGGTCTGAGCATGATATAAGAAATGTTCTTTGATTTTTGCAGCACCTTGCACTTTGTTGGTGCTGATACCATTCCTTGCCATCATTATTACACTGTGTGGATCACCACCTTTGATCCTCAGCGTCATCGCCCACTAGGCCAGTTTACCTAACTCCAACAAGACCAGCAGGAGATTGTAGGAAATAGTGTAGAGTGAATGACAAGACATGTTGTCAAATTGATTTACAACTTAGCATTCATTGAAATCCCCACTGGTAGCTCCAGCAAGTTATTTACAGAGGTAGAGAACACCCAACCATGGGGCGCTTACAATGCTATAAAGGGTGATAGACCAAAGACAGAATTACAGAAACATGCAAAAGACACAATTATAGACATATTTCCCAATACATGATATTTGCAGAAAATATTTATATCACTACCAAGGTAAATGCTACTCTGATTAGAAAGGTATGCTATTACCAACAATGTGAACCTGAGTAGATAACTTAGTCCCCTCAACCTCAGATTCATCATTAGCAAAATGGAGATAATAGCACAGACTTCACATGACTGTTGTGAGGATCAAATGAGATAATATTTGTAAAGTACTTTGGCAATCTCAAAGCACTATATAAATGCTATTATTATAATTATTGTTGCTAATAATATTAATAAAATGATAAGAAATGATTGGGAACAGTTTAAATGCTTTGAACAGGTGACTTTTACAAACCAGTGGCTGCTGTAGGATTAATCTAAAGATGATGCTTGCACAAACACACATATATACTATAAAGATATATATATATTTATATATGTATATATGTACATATATACATATATATGTGGGTATGCACACATTCACACACATGTATATATGTAGGTATACATGCATATGGGCAGCTAGGCGGCATCGAATACAGAGCCAGGAAGATGTGAGTTGAAATCCAACCTCATACACTTACTAGTTATACAACCTGTTTGCCTTGTTTCCTCATTTGTAAAATGAGCTGAAATGAAAGATATGGCAAACCATTCCAATATCTTTGCCAAGAAAACCCCATACAGGGTCATGAAGAGTCGTACATGACTGAATAACAATAAATACATGCATTTATATGTTTTATGTGTCTGCGTACTTATATATGTATGTGTATATTCATCCATGTATAAAATTAAGTAGATATATGTACACTCATCTGAACAGATGTATATTACATGCATACATATATGCATATATAACTCCTACACCCATGCCTGGAATTGCCTCCCTCCTCAACTCCTAGTTTTCCTGGTTTCCTTTAAGTCTCAGCTAAAATCCATTTTCTAAGAGAAGCTTTTCCCAACCCTTCTTAATCCTAGTGTCTTCTTTCTTTAATTATTTCCTATTTATCTTTTATCTGCTTCACTTTTATATATTTTTTTTGAATGCTGTCTTCTCCATTAGATTATAAGCTCCTTGAGGGCAGAGACTGTCTTTTGCCTCTTTTTAATCCCAGTGTTTAATACAGTGTCTGGTACATAGTATGTGTTTAATAAATGATGATTGATTGCAAACCTTAAAGTATTATATAAATGTTAGCTAGTGTTAATGTATTATGCTGTCTGACAACATCCTTAGGCAAAATTTAGTGGCCCCATTTCTCTTTTAAATTTACATCACTGGCTTTAAAGATTGCTATTACAAAGCCTAGTGTCTTGAATCTCTTCTGGGCTACCATGAGGATAAGATCTTAAAACATTTTTTATATCTGAGTCTAGAGCCTTCCTACAAATTTCTAGTGCAATGTGGGGAATCTGCAGTCTCAAGACAACATGTGATCTTCTGGGTCCTCAAGCATTAACATGTTCTGTTTGCCCAATTATGAACATGTTCTGTGAAGTTTGAATTCAATCAAAGGACCCAGAGGACCACATGTGACGTTGAGGTCACAGGTTCCCCACACCTGGCTTAAAGCCTCAAGCTAAATGTCTTTCTCCTTGTCCTGCTATGGTTTAAGGGGGACTGACTAAGGCTACCTCAGCATGTCCTTGTCTTATTCTTGACTATAACCTGGAATTTAGACCTTCATCTTAGAGATGTGTAACCTTTCACCCTGTCTGATTAGGGTCTTCCCTCTCATTCCTGTTATATTAGCAATGAGTCAGTTTGACTTTTTATTTTAGTCAAACTCCTTCTCAAAGGTATTTTGAAGTGTTTTTATGTTTTCTTCTGAAGACTTTAAATATCAGTTTTAATACAACAGTTTATGTATACCATGACAAGTTGATTTCCTCACATTGTTTTTCTATCATTCCCTTAACCATTCTCAGAAACCTAGTTGCTACAGATAGAATATTATAATTCCTATTAATGAGTTTCAGATCATAGTGCAAAAGGCACTGTATTAGGAGTCAGAAGAAGCACCTGGATTCAAATCTTGCCTCTGCTTCTTGATACATTGGGCAAATCACTTAATTTCTCTGATCCTTAATTTGGTCATCTGTAAAATGAAGGGGTTTAAATAGATGACCTTTAGGCTCTCCTACTGCTCTAAGCCTATGGATTTTGCTTCTAGGATTCCTTCCAGTTCTAAAATCTATGATGGATATCATGATCTTACTTCCCCAAATTTCTTCATCACCTGCTGCACTCTGGATTTATACTTAAAGTTACTCACAAACTTTCAAAAATTTCATCATCTGTTCAAATTATTCATGGTGTCTTACCGATCTTCTCTGCTGAACATTGCTTTGTTAAAACACTGCACCTTTATGAAAAGCTGCTGTGGCTAAATGAATCTCTTCACGGTACCACCACACATCCCCCCCACCCCCACCATTCATACTACTACTACCACTACTACTACTACTACTACTAATAATAATAATAATAATAAAGAGTCTTCAGGTTCAGAAATAAAAGACTTTTCAAGAGTTAACTTTCATCATAACAGTCAGAAGAGATTCAAGATATTAGGCTTTCCAACAGGCATCTTTTAAGCCAGTGGTGTCAAACCACTGTAAGAAGACCACTAAATCTTGCCTAAGGATATTGGCAGGAAGCATAATATATTAACTTGAGCTAATATTTATATAGTGCTTTAAGGTTTGCAATCAATAAATCACCATTTATTAAGCACCTACTATGTGCTAGGAACTATGTTAAGCACTGAGAATACAAGAAGCAAAATACTAAATCTTACCTAAGGCCACTAAATCTTACCTAAGTATCCTTACAGGCAGAATATTGACTTATAAAACTGTATATTAACATGCTTCAGTCATTTTTATATTGTGTCCAACTCTTCATAACCTCATTTGGGGTTTTCTTGGTTTGCCATTTCCTTTCCCAGCTCATTTTACAGATGAGGAAACTTATGCAAGCAGGGTTAAGTGACTTGCCCAGGGTCACATAGTTTGGAAGTATCTGAGGTCAGATTTTAATTCAGGAAGATGAGTCTTCCTGACTCCAGACCTGGCATGCCTTCCACTGCACCACATAGCTGCCCACAGTGATATTGTCTATGTTCTGCTGCACTTATTTAATTTTCCAATTAAATTTTAGTCTTAGGTTGTACTTGGAAGTGTTTGGGGGCTGCAATTTGGACAGCAGCCAGTGTTTGACACCTCAGTTAAACTGTCAAAGCTCAGGTCTATGTGCTTAGCTTTACACCCTTGGTCCTTACTAAGCAATCACATCCCTTTGAGACTGAGGATTATAATTCATCCCACTGCTACCCTATGGCTAAGGAATTTCCACTACTTGTCATTCTGTTGGTATATTATCCAATAAAAGACCACATAGTCACAAACTATCCACATGTCTCTTCCCTCATTCTCTCATCCCTCCCATTCTCAAACCTATTCTAACTATGCCCTATTCCAACCCTGCCCACACTTTCCCCTGTGCCCTTTGGAATATCCATTCCATAGTCAACAAATTTCCCTTCATTCTGAACTTCTGTATTAAGGTTATTCCCCATGAGTTATCTATTTTTCCCTTTTCTTCTCAAAACCTTTTGACATTATCCATCACTCTCTTCTCTTTCCTAATCTCTCATACTTGGGTGCCTCTTCTTCTTGCCAAAGACAGCCTCCTCCATATGAGTACTTGTTCAATCTACTACTATCATCTCAAAAAGATTGTCCCCTCAATCATTGCTTCATCTCTCTCTCTAAACTGAAGTTGAACTCCTTAGCTTATAGTTCATCTCTACTGCCTTCAACCATACCCAGTTCTCTCGTATATTTCACAACCTTCACCAGAGCCTGCCACCCCTTCAGACCATCACCTTGTATCTCTCTTCCCTTTCTCAGGCAAACTTCTACACCCCAGTGGTGAATCTGCAACCTCGAGGTCACTTGTAGCCCTCTAGTTCCTCAAGTGTGGCCCTTTGACTAAATCCAAACTTCACAGAAAAAATCCCCTTAATAAAAGTATTTGTTCTGTAAAACTTGGACTCAATCAAAAGAACACAATCAAGGACCTAGAAGGCCACATGTAGCCTTGAGGCCACAAGTTCCCCACACCTGCCCTAGACCAAGCTGCCTACACATATTCTCTCCATTTCTTATCCTCCTTCATTCCACTTACTCCTCAATCCTTGACAGTCTGGTTTCTGACATCATCACTCAACTGAAAGTTCTCTCTGCCATGTTACTAATTATCCCTTCACTACCAAATATGATGGTCTTTCCTCAGTCTTCATCCTTGCTCTCTCTGCTACATTGGAGATTGTTGAACACAATCTTTCTCTGAACTCTTCTTAATCCTATCAGTAGAGTTTTCCTACTGGCTGTGTGACCCTGGGCAAGTCACTTAGCAAGTAACTATATCAGTGATAGAGGCAACTCTACATTATTTTTTTAAATGCAGTATTGTACTACATTTTTTTTTTTTAAGCAATCGGGGTTAAGTAGCTTGCTCAAGGTTACACGGCCAGTTATTTCTGGGTGTGGTGCTAAGTATCTGAGCCCAGATTTGATCCCCAGGCCATCCCGACACTGGAGCCGGTGCTCTTACTCGCTGAGCCACCTGGCCGCCCCTTGTACTACATTATTAAAGGAGGTTTCCTTATCTTTCTTATAGCAATGAAATAACAGATCCAGACTTTAACTCTTTCCCTACTCTTTGCTACATGACTCTTCTATACCTTCCCTCTTACTACCAGCATAAACACACTTCAGTCTCCTTTCTTGGCTCACTATTCATATCATATCCCCTAAACATAGATGTTCTCAAAGGATTTGTCCTGGGTGCACTCGTCTTCTCTCTATGCATCTCTCTCTTAGTGACCTCATCAGCTCCACTGAATTATCATATGTATACACATGTATGTATATGTGTATGTATGTTGGACATCAGAATTACTGAAGACTACATCACCAACAACCTCCAGGCCATTTGAAACTGGAAGTCCTGGAGATATGTCTATCTCTCCACATCTAAAAGGGAGCTTTTTTTCCTCTCAAATACAACTATCAAACTTTCCAGTCATTGTTGAAGGAATCACCAATAGCCTAGTTTTCCAGGTTTAAAAATGTATTTCTTCTAAACTCCTTACTCTCCCTTTCCAGAGATTCAAATCTTTCCCCTTTTTGCCTACACACACACACACACACACACACACACACACACACACACACACACACACACACACACACACTGGATCCCTTTACTCTACTCATAAAGTTATCACTTTGGTCCACTTTCTTATCACCTCTAGTCTACATTATTGCAAAGGTTTTATCATTGGTTTCCCTGCTCCAAGTCTTACCATTTCAATTTATCCTTCCTAATTCTCCCAAAATTATTTTCATTAATTGCATATCTGCCTATGGCACTCCACTATTCAATAAACTCCAGTGACTCACTCTTGTCTTTAGGATAAAATATAAGCTCCTCTGTTTGGTTTGTAAAGTCCTCCACAAGCTGGCCGCAACCTACCATTCTAGCCACATTGCACACAACTCCACCTCCCATACTCTGTGATCCAGACAAATTGACCTTCTTTCCATTCCTCCCAATTGACACTCCATCTCTTACCTCTTTGTCTTTTCATGTGCTCTTTCCATGTTTCATAAAATTCTTCTTTTCCTTCAAGACATTGCTCAATTACCACCTTCTATACAACATCTTCCCTAATCTCCCCAAGTCCCTTCTTTCCCTTACTAATTTATATTTAATTATTTTGTGTTGATTTGCAATTATTCTCTTTGTTCTTATTCTGCAAATACTTTAGATGTTTTTATTGTCTCAGAATGTCTCCCCCTCCTTGATATTTCATTCCAAATATTTTTATCTCCAGTGTTGGGATGACCTGGGGATCAAATCTGGGCTCAGATACTTAGCACCACACCCAGAAATAACTGGCCATGTAACCTTGAGCAAGTTACTTAACCCCGATTGCTTAAAAAAAAAATTATACTGCATTAAAAAAAATGATGTAGAGTTGTCTCTATCACTGATATAGTTTTACTTGCTAGGTGACTTGCCCAGGGTCACACAGCCAGTAGGAAAACTCTACTGGTAGGATTAAGAAGAGTTCAGGGAAAGATTGTGTTCAACAATCTCCAAAGTAGCAGAGAGGGCAAGGATGAAGACTGAGGAAAGACCATCATATTTGGTAGTGAAGGGATAATTAGTAACATGGCAGAGAGAATATTTCATTCCAAATATTTTTATCTTCCAGTACCTTGAACAGTGCTTAGCACATAGGAGTCATTTAATAAATGCTTGTCTGTTTAATTGATTAGCCCATCCTTGTCTGTCTCTTAAAATCCTCTGGCAAGGGATACCATATAAAGTGTTATTAAGAAACTTAGGAGGTAACATAAATTTCCCACTGGCTTAGAACATGTTCTGTCTCCTTATTATTACTGCTAAATTTTGAGGATTAGGCAGCAGTCTTGGTCAAGTGTACCCTAACAAGAGGCTTAGTGAACTTAATCTCCAGAGTTGAGAAAAAGGAGAAAGTAGAATAACTCAAAAAAGCAAGAATAACTTTTCTTAATTGGTAGGAAGTCTCCAGGATTGATGCTTCCTGAGTGTTTACCATGATGTGCTTCAAGCTGTACTCCAGTTTTAAGCCACTTAGTGATCTAATACTGAGGGCATTTCCCATAGAGCAATTCAAGGGCTTGACCTTTCTGACTAGCTCAAGGAACAAGAACAGATAAGATACTATGAAAAAATTGAGTTAATAAGTCATTATGAAGTTTGATGGCTACTGAAAGGCCAATTTCATGCCAAATTTGAGTCAAGTTCCATTGCCTCCAAAGGCCGAATAACACAGATTCAGTTATCTGGGGAAAAAATAAAGCTCTTCAAGTATTAGTGTAAATTTTAGAATGAGAAAAAAACAGTATTGATAGGTAACATACAAAATTTAACTTTATTCAACAAACATATATTAGGAGCCCATTATGTCTAAGACCTATGAAAGGCTGAAAATACAAAGACAAAAAGAAAAATAGCTCTTGTCAGCAAGTAGCTTACATTCTACTGGTCATAAACAACATTTAGGATAAATAGATAGGAAAATACAAAATAATTACAGGATCTAGAAAGCACCAAAATCTAAAGGGATTAAGAAAGACTTCCCTAGGAAGTGGTACTCGAGATTAATGGCCATTTAAGTCCCCTTTTTATTACTTCAGGTCATCAAAGTATGTTTGATAATATAACAAGATTGGTGATGCATAGAACAATTGTAAACCATGTGAAAATGATTCCTGTACCATCAGCTTTTAAACTGCATGCAGAAACTATTTTGCCTACAAATAATACTATCAAACATTGTCTCTATGTGTATGGTTTTAAGGGGACATTTTTAACACTAAACTTTTTGTAATATGAGATGAAAGGAATATTAAGAAGAAGGTAAGAGCACAGGTAGACTGGCTTAGAAAACCTACGTCAATTTTTCCTAGCAAATGTAGGAAAAATTCAGTCTCTTCTATGTACTTTAGCCTGTCATACCTAGCCATTCATGAAAACTGGCAACTCTTAGGTTAAACACATAAATCGGTGGTTCTCATGGTTGTATCCATAATTTGCCCTTACTGACACTCATACCCCTCTGTGCCAAAAGACAAAGTAGATAACAGGACTCATGCTGCTGAGGAAAGTAGAGATGTCAAAACATTTCCCCATTGCCTGCAACATTCCTGAATATCGTCTGAGTTAGATGAAAATGTAATTGTGAAATATTTGACAAAATAAATAAAATTACAATAGAACATAGATAATGTGAATATGTGGTTTTCTAGGTCAATATACAGGCATCCTTCTGTACAGTTTAGTGACCCCTGTTTCTACTTGTTTGACAAATAGAGAAGAGTATTATCATTGTAACCCCAAATTAAGTATTTCTCTCATTTCACAAAGGAGCACCTACTCTCAGCATTGTGGTATTTGCTTCAAAAGTAAAACAATTTATGTCTGGAGTTCAAGTGCAAAAAGATAGCTAATCTTTTATGTAAAACAAAAGATTTAGATTTCAGTATCATCTCATGACCTTTGTGTACGAATAGGGCATCAGGGTATCTGTCTGAGTTGTTATCTAAACTTATTGTCATCATCAAAAGCCAACATTGATTAACTGACTAAAAAGACAAAAGCTTCTTTCATGAGATGCTTATCATATAGAATGCTGAGAAGTGACAAGATAAGGAGTATCAGAAGCCAACAAACATGGATAGACATGGGCAAGAAAATAATCCTGTCTCCCCTGAAACACACACACACACACACACACACACACAAACATTCCCATGTTCTAATAAAGAAAGCTCTAGATTTGATGGCAGTGGTAGTGGTGACGGTGATGTCTTTAAGACATTTCATATCTGATTTAAAACAAAGGAGGTCAAAGGTGATTAGTCCAGAAAAGAAGAGATACCCCCCAAAAGGGTAGGTTGAAATGAAATACTGAGACAGAATAAGTCTAAATAGGGGAAAAGAGAGCAGAGATACTAGTGTGAAAAGACTTGACTGGCAAGACTACATTGAAGAAGTCATGTTGAGCACAAGTACCATTAGGTAATTCTTCCTCAAGCTTAATCTTTTCTTTTGATTAGACTTCCTACTGGAAAGAGTTGTGATCTAGGGGGGAACCCCATTCTAGCTTGTGGTGAGCCTGTGTGTATTTTATAGCCAAAGCTATAAACTAGATAATGGTAATTTGCCCAATAACTAGCGAAAAGCTTTGGGCATTAACCCTTTACTACTTTCAATTCTCCCATGTAGATGAGTGGACAGAGAAAAGGCACAAGGACAAGATGAAATCCAACAATAAGGTCACTGTCTTTTTTGTCCACTTAGCTGAATTCCTGGCAATTTCAAATGTAATGCTGCCAACCAAAATAAAAAACTTAGAAGGGGTTTCAAAGCATAATCTCACATTAATAAAGTACTTTAATTTTTTTTTCATTGGTGTAGGGAATCCCTGATGAGGAAGATTCCACATCCAATACAGGTCAGCAATAGTCTTAGAGATTTGTCTGAAGCAAGTGAGAGGTTAAGGTGACTTGCGCAGGGTCACATAGTTAACATGCATCAGAGGTGGTACTTCCTGACAGGAAGACTAAGACTTTGTTCTTCCTGACTCTATGACCAGCATTCTCTCTTCTAGTTGCCTTTCTTTTTAAAGGTTGCTTATATATCCAAAGGCCATATCCAATTGTCCTGATCTATATCTTGCCACTGGACCCAGATAGCTCCAGAGGAGAACGTGAGGCTGGTGACTTTGCACAGCCCTCCCTCACTTAAATCCAATTCACCTGCAAGTCATGGCATCACCTTCCTGATGTCATGGTCCTCTTCGAGAACAAAAGACAACAACAATTTATGTATTTCCTACATGCATTTATACACACACATACACACATATATGTATATAATGTGTGTGTGTGTAAAATGCATATGGACCTGTCTAAAACTAGACAGACAGTGCTAGCATTCTCTATTATTAAGAAAGAGAACCCTGAAGGAAAATTCACTTGAAAACCTGCATCTCCTACAGTTTGAGGAAATGTATTCAGTATACTTAAATCCTCTAAACATCTGTAGTGGTATCATTGCTTTTTCCTGAGTATTGTAAAGGATCTCATACCTGGAAACCTTGCAAAATACCTCTGCTGAGTAAAGTTCATCCAAAACATTCTGGGCAACAAATTTTAAAGTTAATTAACAGGTTGGAGAATGAACACAGAATTCATACTGAAGTACTACAGGTTTTCCATGGAGAAGGCAGTAACAACCCTTTCTCAAAGCTCTCCACCTTAGAATCTGACTTCACCATACCAAGCCATCTTTTCATGCCAAGACCAAAGAGGAATCAAGCACTTAAACACAGGAGTCCGTGTAAACTACTTCAAATAAAAGAAAACTATCAGCTAAACTTTTCAGGTCTGTAAAACTAACTCTCCATGAACTCAGAATCATCGTATTTAGATAGTACTGGCTTTGAAAATACCAAAACAATTTGGAGGCAAGCTGTTGTTATGGAATTTTTAACCTAGTTAAAGAAAGAAGCAGCAGGAATTATAAAATGTGACTCATTTTACCCCTACAACCAGTGAAGTTGTTCAGATGACTTTATCTTAACATATGATATGATATGCTTGTCTGCGGCCATGTGTATGAAACAGATCAGGAAATGTGTGCATGTCAAGGAATAAACAGAAAAAAGAAAGAGTTGGAAAATGGGTCCCTTTACTCTCTTTTCTCTGAAAAGAACAAGTTGGTTTTAAAGCTTTTCACACACACACACACATATACATACATACACGCAAAGTAACAATGCTTTGTTCTCAGTTACAATACTATTGGGCTTTGAAATGACCTGTGTTATACAGTGACACTGTGTGGCTTGAATTTTTACATACAGCTGCATAAAGCAATTTTCATGTAAATTTCTAGGTAAATCAGCCAGCATTTGGCCTATTACATGCACACATTCCCAGAAATCATCAAGTTTGATAGAAGATTAGAACTTGACCTTGATCATCCTTCTTATTTCTTTCCCTCCCCTACTTCAATTCTAATAGCCTACAACTCTTTATGGATCCCTCCTCTCTCTCTCTCTCTCTCTCTCTCTCTCTCTCTCCTCCATATGCTCTCTCTCTCTCTTTGTCTCCTCCCCCCCCACCTGAACTAGAAATGTGAGAAGGAAAAACAAAGATAACTTAACATCATATGTCTGCATTCCCCTCTTCTCTACTTGCACCTGCTCTAAAATAAAGGTCTGCAAATTTAAAAGGCATCTCAAAGGAGCAGAGACTGCAAAACTTGATAGTATATCAACCCTCAAGTGAGCAAAGAGTGCCAGTTCACTATCCTCCCTTGACGGGATGGACTTGGCCATTGACTGTTCTCCTTCCAGCTCTCTGATATCTAGGATGTAAATAAACAGCCACCCCGGTGGCCCCACTTCTCCCATTTGCGCAATGGGGGGAGCTCAATTAGCTCACAGCAGGTGGGGAAGCTTTGAAGGTCAGAGGAGCAGATCCATCCTTCAGAGGCACCTTTCTCTGGGACACTCTCAGGATTGTCTATGGGATTTCACAGCCAGCCCTCCCTGACCAGCCAACAAGAGGAGTTATGAAGCAGGCACTGGCCATCTGGCATCAGCCTATCTGCTCTCGACATCTAAATGTGTTCCTATCCAAAGGATGCACATTTCTCCAACATGTTCTTTTAAAGTGATAGCCGCATAAAGCACAAAGGAAGAAATATAACCAAAACCTGGCCTAGGATGTTTGTTTATGCAATCTTTAAATAATTCATTTTTATCCCTATTGAGCCCATCACAGCATGTCAAAAATAAATGTGTCTTCTTGGCCTATTGTTTGGAGCTCAGGATTGTCAAGCGGGAGGGAAATATTACAGAGACCGAGGGAGATACACGGAGGAGTGTGACCTTTAACTGCACTACCTATAACCAATCTCATCAAATTAAAGCACTGTATATTTTCCTTAATAATCTCTGATTAGGCTGGGGGTATGAGTGGACACGAACATCCGCCATTGCTATGCAGCGGGATGCCTGCTTAGCACCAGCAAAGCGTTTGGGAATAAGTGAGCAAAATGCTTTAATTTGATAGGGTTAGAATCCTGCAGGCTTCGAGGTGAAAGGTCTCCAACAGCTCCGCTCACACTGAATATGCAGAAATAAAAAAGTAAATTGCTTACATCTGCTGCAGGCAGCAGGGAAAATGATCTGATTGGACAGTCCGAGGACTCTCCATCTCTTTTGGGTTAGAGAGAGGGTTTTGGAGCATCAAAAGCCCATAATTGGAGTAATTCTGAATTAATGGACACATACACATTCTCTCTCTCTCTCTCTCTCTCTCTCTCTCTCTCTCTCTCTCTCTCTCTCTCTCTCTCTCTCTCTCTCTTTTTCTCTCTCTCCCCCCATAAATAAATAAATACATTATAACATAACATTTTGAGGCACCTGGTTGTAGGATGCTGAATGTTGAGGAATGCTCATGAATTACAAAGAAGTGGTTAAAAAATATTTCCTTCTTAACGTAATGAACCCACCTATTGGTTTGATTTCACAACAGGTAACAAACAAGTATTATAATCATATATGGCCTTTCCTTCTGTCACCCATTTGGGGAGTCTATCTAAGTTATATAGCTATTTATCCACTTTATAAATTTTCCTGAAAAAAAAAATATATATATATATTCCAACTCTCACTCATGCATAAAAAGATGATTTGGAGAGAGCTTCACTGGGATAGCTAGAAGCTGACATAGAATTTGTGGATTTCACCTTGCTGTGTGATGTGGGATTTAATCTACGTATTTGATCAATAAGAATCAAAGGCAGGCCTCAAGGTCTTTTGGGCACAAGCTGGTTCACTCTCACACATGATGTCAGAAGGCAGGCAGTCTGCAGTGTCACCTTGATGAGCCTACACTAATCGGTAACCTGCTTCACCGATCGCAGCAGGCTTCATTTGGTTTGGTACTTTTTTTTTTTTCCCTTTCTCTTCGGTGGAGAGAGGTAGTCATTTTTTTTTTTTTGCCTTACCCTGGTTCACAGAAATAAATGACATAGCTTGTGACCCTACCATCAGCAAATTGCACACACATACACACACACACAGCAGTTGTATCTCATGGATGCAAGATCCCAGAGGGAATTGTTGAAACTAAAATGACCAAAGGAATGTACCCTATAAGGCAAACTTTCAAGAACTATTTCTCAGTCTGGCATTATTTAGAGAGGCAGGCCTGCCCAAACTCTGACTGAAGGCTAGAATTGTCGTCCCTGTCTCCTTCTGGATGTACTTATTCTATAGGGAAAGCTTAGGGCTCCTATGGCATTGTGGCAAGAGATAGGGCTATTCATATTTCATGCTGATGTAGAAATATGAACAGTTCTCATTGCTGCTTAAGTCTCTTAGACATTGTCTGAATATCCTCAACCTTTTGTTTTGTGGGAAGTATTATCTAATTCTCTAAATATTATTCTCTGAACATTCTAAAATCTGGTCATAGACTTAATTTCCCAGATAAGGTTAAGAGAAATCCTTTTTGATCGGTCAATCATCAAACTTGTATAACCAGAGGCTTCATTCTTCCCCAGTTAAGTTCATGATTTTTAGACATAATGAGAGTGTTGGTGGTAGTGTTTTCTATTTTGTTTTGCTTTGTTTTGTGGGGTAGGGATTCAGTGTATTTTTTTTTCTTCAAATATCTAAACTTAAAGAGGTTGTATACCAGTTGGCATTCATGAGGTATTTAATTGCTTTCACTTAGAAGAATTCTATATGGAGAAAGCTGTTTTCTATTTAAGGTACTGCATCTCTTGAATAGCTCAGCTCTGGTCTCTATCATACTGAAATCTCCTTTGTCTGCCTGGGTATGCCTGCCACAGTCTATTGGAAGGTATTTGTCAACAATTATATGTCTATTAAGGACTAGTCAATCAGTGTATGTGCAAATAGCCAGGCCTCCAGGGTCTAGCTATTGATAGGAACTTGTCAATACCCAATCCAGGCCTTTTTCTACAAAACACAAAGTCACACTCACCCAAATCATTGCCTGTCGAAATCTCCAAGGCCTGCTTTAGTTCCTGTATATTGGTATTTCTCCCGTTTCTTTGCTTAACATTCAGTTTGAAGGAACAAAAGACGTTTAAAAAAAGAAACCTGACTAAAAGGCCTTTATCAAAATGCTATTTAAACAGGGGATGGGGGAAAGGGGTAGTATTTAATGTAATTAAGAATATTACCAAATGATTGTGCATGTAGGTGGTTGCAATTAATCCTGAAAATTGTAAAACTAAAAGAAAATTAATAATGGAAACTTTAAATTAGTGTGACTATAATTAATATCTATAAATATCTACTCTTCCACCAACACAAAGTTTAGACTTATTTACCCAATTTGTGATAGAAGGTTGTGATATTACCTAATATATTTTCATGCATATTCAATTTACAAATCCCACCGTTGATTTTGTAATTATGATCATAAGTGACTTGTCTGTTTTTGAGAGAAACAGAGAGAGAGAGAGAGAGAGAGAGAGAGAGTTTATATGCCTATTTTAAGAGAAAGCCCAAAGCAAAAGCCACAACTTGAAAACAATTTGTACATAAGGCTAGACCCACTGCACTTGCAGCCTGTCTGCATCAGAAAATATACTAGTGCGGTAACAACAAAAGGGCGCATCAAACGTTTTCCACAAAGACCACAACTATGTAAAGCAGATGTAATATTTAGAGCTAAGGTATTGCATGATACACACTTCTGAAGTATATGAGAGTCAGACTTCATTAAAATTACAAAAACAAACATCTCCTGCCTTAATGTGAATATTTTCCTGTGACCTACTCCTGATTCCTCTCACTCAGTCAGTAGAAATAAACCTAATCTAAGCAATCATGGCCCAATATCAGAGTGACATGTAAATAAATTGGGAGGAAATAGGTGATTAGTTATTTTCCTGATCATCCTTTTATTCTTTAGTCTTTTTGATTGGGATGCCAAGATCATCTGTATTTTGGGAAACAGACCAAAATTCACCTAAAGGCTATCTCTGATGGCATAAATAAACCCTATGAATATGCATAAGAGACCTCGTTGTTGTCCATTCAAAAGAGTCATTTCAAAATTTTATTGGAAGAAAGATGGGATTAATTTTACTTTCCTTTGCTTAAGTGGAAGGGGGGAAGTGAAAACAGGGTACATACACACACAGAAAAAAAAAAAAAACCTGATAGGGGAATCGGATCACCTAGCTAGCATCTAAAAGTATTTAAACAGCATGAAGACATTCAAGATCGTTTTATACCTTGCAGAAAAGGGGCGGGGGTGGGGAGGGAGTCTTGAATGAGAATTGTCTTAACCCGCACCTTTGCTGTTGGAAAAACACCAATAGATATTCAAATTCAATTTGTCACATCAGTTTAAAGTAGGCCTATGATGAACAGGCATTTTTAGATCTTTGACATAGGGAAAATGTAGCCAGATTTCATGTCTAAAATTAGAATACAGTCTCTAGTAGTGCAAATGGTCAAAGCAGCCTGCATCAATGACCCAAGCCATAAAGTGTCCCTAAGCAGTCATTTATACAGCAGATAGAGTCAGTGTTTCAAGGAGCATTTGATATACTCTTTGCAAAGCTTCATTATCTGTATTTACAAAATAAACATGCAAACTTCTTCATGAATACTCTCATTCCTAATATGCATCATGACAAACCCTTAAATATATGATTGATAGATGCCTGTCAGATTCAACCTCATGTTCAACCATATCCAGTGAATTTGTTTTTGAAAAATCATTTCGCACTTTCTTTGGAAGGTAAGCGCAACGAAAAAATAAAGTGCTATTTAAAAAAAAGAAGAAAAAAACAGTTCAAACACTTGGTTTTTAAATTGGATAAGTCAAGAAGTTGAGAGTTGTGGTGGGAAATTGCATAGTTTCATGTTCGCCCCCTTTTGAATATTCAGATAGTGCAAGGGTTTGGCCACAAGAAGTAAATAAAAGTCTGCCCAAGCTTCAATCCTTAACTACCACAGGATTAACAAAAATACAGAATGGCCTTACCAGCGAATGAATGACTGCCCTTCTGTGGTTCATTGAATCATTATTTTAACTGGCTTGTTTGGTAGGAACTGTCTCTATAGAATAACCTCCTAAAGATTTCTTTTCTTTGTGAAAGTATTTGCTCCATGACAAATTATTTCACAAATTAGCTATTTTAATAGGAAGACAGGTACCAAGTGTTATAGATCCATGGAGTTCCTCACATTGAAATGCTTATGTGAATAGTATATAGGACCAGGTTAGCTTATAATAATTTTTCTCTATTACTGTACTGTTGAACTAAGTGCCTAATTTAAGGGGGTGGGGAGAGGGAACAACTACAGGCCAACAAAAGGAAATGCTGTAACATTTCAAACTCCCACTGAGTAACATCCTGTGGAATATAGTTCAAAAATTCGGTGATGAATAATACATTAACACAGATAATTCCTGCTCTCCATGCTATGTATAGGCATTACTTGAAATTTATATATAGTTAACAGATTATCAAATCCACTGTCTTTGGCATACATATGTGAATGTGTATGTATTGTGTATATATGTACATATACATATATACACAGACATACCATATTACATATATACCATTATATGTATATATACACATTGTGTATAGATAGATAGATAATATACATATCTATATTATGAAATGAGTATAGAAAGCGAGAGGAAGAGAGAGAGAGAGAGCATTTATATGTATCATTGGCAGAAATAAAGGGGAATAGTTCATTTCCACTAAGTGTTTTCTTCCTCTGATTTTAAAGAAAAAAAAAAGAATTCTCCCTTCCCTATACCATACCACCCCCTAGATGAGTCACTAATTGTGATTATTGGTGGTGACCAAAGAACAATCATCCTGACACTTCGGTTTATTACTTTCTGTGGACACAGGGCCTTTCCCTAAGGCTTTAAAATAACTTTTCAGACATTGTTTCATAAATTGCCACAGCCCTATAAGCAGCGGGGAAGGGGATGAGCAAATCATTTGTTCTACAAGTTGAGGCATGGGGAGGTTAAGGAACCTGTCAAAGGTTGCCAGGGAAGACTGTGGCAGAATGGAGACACTCCAGCTGCAGCTCGGTGTTCACAGCCCACTCCACTTATAGAGAAAGTAAAAGGATCCTATAAAGGAAAACATCTTCTCCCCGGAGCAAGCAAACAAAACATATGCCACGGAAATGTATCTCCAACCGTTTATTGTCTGCGTCATTTTATAAACCAATCTGCTTAATATATTCTCAGGGACCTCTCCCCCCTGAGGGATTAAGGTTCTTGGGCTTGGAGAGCTGTAAATGGTAGCAATCGGAAGCTGTAATTTACCTCTTCTCCTAGTTGCAGTATTTCTCACTCCAGAAAGCCGGTAGGAAGGGGGAAGAAATCCAAAGTGTAATGCTCCTTTTGCCGCTCTGAAGCTGCTTGGGGATCCAACTTTTTGATCAATACAGCACATCCCCATCATATCCCAAATTTAGGACATTAAAGACACTGCTAATGAGAGGCACTTGCCTACTTGAATCACCAACATGCGGTACTGATACATTTAATATGAACCTATCTTTGCTGCTGTATCTACGTCACATTAGCTAACGTGGACAGCAACATTTTTCTCCTTCTTTACAAATTAAAGGATAGCATGTAGACTAACCAAAGTACATATGTTTGGCAGTTGGGTATTGTAGTTCCTTTTCTATGGGTATGAGTAGGGCCCTGTTTAACAGATCTCCAACTATGATAAATTCAGGTGTCTATTACAGAGTTTCCAAGAATGGAATGCGTGTGTGTGTGTGTGTGTGTGTGTGTGTGTGTGTGTGTTTGGGGGTGGGGGGCGAGGGAATTGAGGGGGGAGAAATGAATGGAACCTTATATTGAAGAAAATCTCCCAAGATGGAACATTATCTAGCAAAATTTTGTTTCTAAATCCTCCTTGAGCAGGCTGCTATCCAGTATATTTTGAAAAGAACCTACCTGCCTAAAGCAAAGTATAAAGTAACACATGTAGAAAGGAAGAAAACAGAGTATCTAAATAAACTGAATTTGAGAAGTATTTCATCAATATTTTGTTAAATTTGGTATTGAGAGAAACTTGAATTATACATACACACATACCCATGCTTTTATGCATCATTAGGATTTTCCATTAATTTTAGAATGTTTTGAACACATCAGATCTTTTGTTTTTTACATCTACATAAATACCTATACATGCACAAACACATACACGTACAAAAATAAACTCCCAGACATCTATAAAGGCAGATAAAGACATAGCAAGCAATTCAGTTGTGGTATTAATTCAGGAGGGAAAAAAAAAGGCTTTGTTAATTACCCATATCCATTTAACCAAAAAAAAAAATCACTATTACTTTCTAAATTTTGAATCAGTGTCTCTTCTCTGAGCAAGATATTATGAGATAGAGCTTCAAATAATGATTAGAAAGAAATCAGGTAGTTCTATAATACAAGAAAGGAGGAAATTCAGAAGGCATTGCGCCCTTAGCCGGATCTGTGGTATCCCAGCGCCATCTACTGCTCAATATTGGAATGCTTGTCTTAAACATTACAAACTTCGTCTTATAAAACTCATGACTTCTTCTCTGAACTCAAAAATTTTGGAAGGTCATGGAGTCCATCTCTCTGGCTTTAGGCCAAGCCCTGCTTTCCATTCTAGATATAAGAGAATCTTTTCCAGATTTTAACAACTTTATTACATGATCAGTTCAGAGGTTTGAAGTGCAACTACTCTGGGATAAGTAATGCTATGAATTACATTGTCACTGAGGTATAAATGACTGATAAGTAGCCTTTCCTGGGAGCAGATTTTGATAAAGAAAGGAGAGCATTGGGTTTCTGAAAGGGAAACTGGAACGTTCTGGAGGTAGAAGTTGAGAACGCAAAAGAAGAGACAAACATTCCTCTTAATAATTTGGCATAAAGTCTTCCTGGCACAGTTTGAACCAGCCAAACGGCCAATAAAATCTTGTTCTTCAAGTTATACTTGTTATGCTATTACAAGTCAATTCCTGGAATTTTCGTGATTCTGATTAGTCTTTAATAATATGTGTGTATTTTAACAATTGTTGTATATTCTATTACCTAAGAAAGTCAAATTAGCGATTTTCTTTGACAGTTGTTTTTTTTTTTGGTTTGGTTTGGTTTGGTTTTTGGTTTTTGTTTTGGTGGACAGTGGATAGAGTGAAAGGCCTGGAGTCAGGAAGATATATCTTCCTGAAATTAAATTCAGCCTCAGACACTAGCTAGCTGTGTGACCCTAGGCAAGTCACTTAACCATGTTTGTCTCCTTTTCCTCATTTATAAAATGAACTAGAGAAAGAAATGGCAAACCACTCTAGTATTTCTGCCAAGAAAACTTCTAATGGGGTCACAAAAAATCAGACACGACTGAGAACAACTGAACAACAATGAATTTCACTTGGAAAGAACACTGTCATACTTGTTCTCTAACCATGGCTTTTGTGATGTCTTTAGCAAACCATTTATTTCTATGGGCCTCAGTTTCTTTCTCTCAAAGATAAGGATAATAATATTTGCATTACATACAAGGAGGAAGGGAGATATTGCCACAAAGGGACCAAAAGTTCTAAAATGAAGGGTGGATGACCACCAAGGAACAACTCGCCCAAGGTCAAACAACCATATACAGTCCCAGGTTAAATAGCACTTCACAGTGAGATTCCTAACCTTGATAGAATCAAACTCCTTTACTGGTATATGTAACAGCAAGCACCCCAGCATACCCAGGGTGGCTGCCAACACAGGTTCTTAGATCTGCTTTTCTAAAGGAAAGCAGCTCAAAATGGCTTAACAATCTTTAATCAATCAAACATATCATTTACCTAGTTCAGGGAAAAAAGTCAGCACCCTGAACTTCAGAGTATACAGACAGGTTACAAGAAGACAGAGAAACAAACAGATCAAGCAGACAGGCTTCCAACTGTCCAACCATCAAATCCATACCTAGTCAGTTACCAGAGAGGGAAGCATCAACATCTGGGTTTTTCAAAGCTGGAGGGGCTCAATGGCTGCCCAGAGTTTCGTCTAGCACTTCTAAAAGTGACCCCCAAAACAAAGCCTCACATCAGAGTTTATATAGCCTTCTCCTGGCTCAGAGAATGTAACAACCCTCTTGACCAATCACAAATTATCTCCGGAAAAACAAGCCTCCCTCCACAGTCTCCAAGTGCACTTAAGCCTATCAAAGGGCCTAGGGGCAGGGAAGATCTTAAATTCACATTCCCATAACAGTATAAAAGACAAACATTCATCCTTAACACCAGGAAGATCTGGTTTCAAGTCCTACCTCTGACCATATTGGTGTGTAACCTGGGACAAGTCACTTAACTTCTCTTTACTCTAAGAAACCCTCTAGGAAAGTCTATAAATTGTAGAGATGGTAATGGCCTACACTGATAGGGGATTCCTCACTAAGGAATTCCCTGTATTAATGAAATTATAACATTAATCCCTTTTGCCTCTTCCTAATACTTATTTAACCAGGTGGATATTGTAAAGCAAAGTTTTATTAAAATTTAAAGGCTACCTAAGAGAGGGCTATTATGGGAAGGAAGTGTGGGGAGGAGGGGTGAAACAGTATTACATTTAAAACCAAAAGACACAGGTCCAACTTTCAGCTTTACCAATCAACAAGGTATGTTGAATCTTGAGCAACTCATTTCATTTCTCTTGAGGCCTTACTTCCCTCATCTGAAAATGAGAAGGTGAGCAGTGGAAAGTGTACTGACTATTGATTCAGAGGTCCTGGGTTCATCCCCTAGCTTTGCTGCTATCTGTGTGGTCTTGTGTAACCTCCCTAGATCTCAGCTTACCTTAAAATAAGACAGTGGAATAGGTCAGAGGTGATAAACTCACCACCCCAGCTAAGTGCAAAAATGTAATGGGGAAATACTCAACAAAATAAATAAAAATACAATAGAACATAGATGATGTTAATTTGTGATTTTCTAAATCAATATGCAGCCCCACAGAACTCCACTTCTATTTAAATTTTATACCACTAGACTAAATAACCCCTGTTATCTTTGTCCCTTCTAGCTCTATATCTACCATTCTATTATAGACAATGTGACAGCCACGTGGCACAGTGAATAGAGTGCCAGGCTTGGAGTCAAAAATATTTCTTTCTTTTACTGTGCTAAAATCTGGCCTCAGCCACTTACTAGATTTGTGACCCTGGGCAAGTCGCTTAACCCTGTGTGCCTCAATTTCTTCATCTGTAAAATGAACTACAGTAGGAAATAGCAAACCACTCCAGTATCTTTGCCAAGAAAACCCCAAATGGGGTCACAAAGAGTTGGACATGACAGAAATAACTCAAGAACCATAAAATTATAGATAATATGACTAAATAATTTCAAAATCCTTTCCAGATTAAAACATTCTGTGAATCTAATTACATCTAATATGAGAATAGGATACCAGATTAATATTGATACCTAGAACAGACGTAGGTCCTGTAAGCCTACTGCTACTGAGAATGGCAATAAAATGCAGAATACAGGTTCTTCTTTGATTCTGGGTAGGGTGCTGTAGAAGTGGGTACCAGAAAACCATCCTGACAGCACTGGATTACACTGTATGTATGGGGGACAAGGAGAATATTGCCAAAAAAGGACAAGGAATACTGAGGTGAAGGGTGGAGTAATATCAACGAAAAATCGTGACTACCTCACAGGTTGATATACAGCCAATGATACATACTTATCCCCAACATCACTATGACACTGAAATTCAGTGCCTTTCCAAAGTCTAACTTTTACTTCTGTCCATTTATCTTAATGTCCTCCTCCTTTCAGAATATATGCAAAATAATTAGTAATTTATGCAATTGTTTGGTTGGGTTTCTCTTAGAAATAAGGAGCAGGGATTTGTATGGCTATACAAATATTTTTCCCTTGAGCTGGCAGTTTGGCCTAAAGAAAAGAAAATTAAATTTGGAATCAAAAGACTTGAATCCAAATCCTATTTCTCCTATTTGATTTCTGTTTTGAATCTGGGCAATCCATATCAGTGCCATGAGCCTAGACTTCTCCAATTGAAAAATGCAAGGAATAGAAGAAATGATTTCTCTTAAGTAATTATTTTTCATATAAACATCTGCTGACTCTAGGCCTTTCTTAGAATTATAAACTGCTAGAGTAGTTGGCTAGTAAATGTTTAACAAACAGTTCCCAAAAAAATGCATAAGCAAAACACTTTTAAGTTTCATCTACATTATTAACATTTTCTCTATCACTATCATTCTAGACAATCAACAAAATAGTACCAAGTCATAATCTGTCACATTACAGATTTCTGAGCTGTAAATTGAAAATTTAACAATCAGCTCAGGGCTTGTTTGAGCTGGTTCTAGCACACCTCGGCTCCCTTAGCAATCAATCATTTGCCAACACCTTCATTACAAAGAAGAAAATTTAGTCCTAGAGAAATAAATTAACTTTCCAGATAAGAATAAGTGGCATTGCCAAACTAGAATAGAAAGTCTGTGCCAGAAAAATTAATTGAAATAGTATTATTCTTTCACCTTTTCTCACAAATACTCTAGTAATAAGAAATAGTTAACTTTGAAACACCACATTTGGCTTAAAAACAACTGAACCAAACACTTAGAGGACCCAAGTTTTTCATCATTCACATTTAGAAATCTACTCCCTTGGGGCAGCCAGGTAGCACAGCGAGTAAGAGCACCAACCCCAATGTCGGGATGACCTGGGGATTGAATCTGGGCTCAGACACTTAGCACCCACCCAGAAACACCTGGCTGTGTAACTTTGAGCAAGTTACTTAACCCCAATTGCTTAAAAAAAAAAATAACTTCTCCCTTTTCATTAGTAGTTTATTTCTGTTTTACTCAAAATATTGTAGATATTGGATGAGAAAGGGTTCTGCCTTATATACTTTTTTTTTAAGCAATTGGGATTAAGTAACTTGCTCAAGGTTACAAGGCCATGTATTTCTGGGTGGGTGCTAAGTGTCTGAGCCTGGATTCGATCCCCCAGGTTATCCCAACTCTGGGGCCGCTGCTCTTACTTGCTGTGCTAACTGGCCACCCCTATACCTTTTTTTTAATACTTCTTATTGCTGTCTCTTGTTCAAAAGGAAGAAAAAAAAGATATGCAAAAACAAATGACAGGGAAAGCATATTTGACAATAGGTACAACATTCCACATCAGCAGCTATCTCCTCTACTAAAAGGAGTGTCTGTGTCCTGATCTCTTCTCCCAATTTTACCTCCATATTCCCACTTCCATTGATTGAAGAATATTACAATAACTACACACTCACACACACACACACACACACACACAAATTCAACAGGGAACCTAAACAATTTGATTTATTCAGTAGGTAACACAAACAAACTTCTCAGCTTAACATATAAAGCTCTTTACAATTGGGATATAGCTAATCTTTGCAAACATTTCATATTGTGACCTAGACTATCACCCTGCAGGGAGATTATAAGAAGGACTTAAGTAATGGGTTGGACTAAAGGACTTCTGATACAGGTTCTAAGTATGAAATTCTATGATTTTAGCATAAAAGCCCTGCTGGTAAGACTGGGAGATTGCCTCCAAGGAGGCCTTATTCACTAAAAATTCTCTCTTCAAGCATGGGAAGAGAAGACTCTTATTTCAAGACCAAAATGAAGACCAGAGTTTTTGGTATATGAGGATTTTGAAAAATCTCTCCAGAGAGGGACAGGAAGAGATTTAAAGAAAGATCACAGTGGCAGATGGACAGCTCTTCCCAGGAGACTTAAAAAACTCTTAAAATCTCTAGCTTTTTCCTTCTCCTGGCTGACAACTTGCTTGTTTACAAGAATCTAGCACATAAAGACTGATTTCTGACTTCTAGGAAAAACCTCTGGAATGATGGTGAACCTACTCTACTCCCTCTTCCTTGTATTTTACTTCCTAGACCACAGGAGGAAAGGTTAATTACTAAAGACTTTTTAATATTTTAACATTTTGTTTAAAGATGGTTCAGTAAAGAGGTAAGATCATTTCATTGGTACTCTGAGTTTTGGTTTTGCTATAGAAATTGAAAAAGGGAAGGAAAAAAACCTTCCGATGCTTGATTGCTAAATTCAACTGGCTGGGAGATCACCATCCTGGCTTGGCAATCAACAGATAGTCTGATGGCTTGGAGCATTTTATGTACCACAGTGACCTCTGCTGGACAACACTAGGATCGTGTTTATCTGCCCACTATCTCTGGGAGATAGAGGACTAAAATGATCACCATTTTTAAAGTAAGGTAGATGAGGACAGGCCATGACTAACCGAACATCACCGAACTATAAAACATAACTATATAGAACCCGCACATTCTCATGGTCATTCCAAACCTCTTTGGGAATACTGTCCCCCTCAAAAATAAAATAAATGTTGATAGATGCCTAACAAGGCAGGAGTGAGAGTATGGTATATAAAGAAATGTCAGAGGTTAATGGGGCAATTGAAGAAATATTCAAAGAAAAGAGTTTCCAAGTTCATTTTTCACGTATTTATTTATTTCTCTCACATGATATGATGGGAGCAAATTAAGGCTTAAGAAGCCAATTCATCTCCCTCTTCTCAGATTTTACTTCAAGAAAATCCTATCTATTTATCCTCTCTTCCTTGTCATCTAGGTTGAGGTTGTCTACAAGTGACCTATGAGTAATTAAAATGTGGCCTGTAGACAAACTTCTCCATTTTGGTAAATAAATGTTGAAATAAGATGAGAAAATGAAGGAGGGTTTCCTGTGAAACTGCTTCTTCTGAATGTATGATTCCTTGTAACTCTGTCTTTATGATAGGTTACTAATATAATTCTGATGAAGAACATTTGTAGCATATCAGTTCCACTTAAAAAAATACTGACCTGGCCCCATAGGCCAATATGAATGAACATTTTGGCCTTTGGCTTAAAGAGAATTAGACAGTTCCTTTCTCGATGAAAAAAATGGAAGAATCAGCTAGAGAATGATAAAAAATCATTTTAAAAACCATTTTCATTTCCAGTTCCTACATATGAGTCAGTACTCGAATCCATGTGTTCTCTGTGAAATTTCCACCCCATATTCTGAAGTGAAAAAGATCTTTAATTTCGTCAATATATCTATTGGTCTCAAACTGAGGCCTATATTCTGAATATATACAGAAAATCATTTGACTCCTATAAGCCCCATTTTTATCATTTGTAAAGTCACAGTGATAAAAATTTTAAGTACCCACCAAGTAAGAATGTTGGACCAAGAGAGTTGTATTTCCACTTAACAGAAAAACAAACAAAAAAAAAAAAACCTAGCTGTGTGACCCCCCTCCAAAAAAAAAGCAAAAAAAAAAAAAGAGAGTTGTATTTAAGGTGCTTCACAATACTAAAGTACTATTTAAATTGTAAGTTGATATTATAGACTGCAAATGCTTTAGATGTTTAAAGAAAGAAGATAGATGAGTAAGACTCAATCAATCTATAAGCATTTATTAAGTGCTTGCTCTAAGCCAGGCACTATGGTAGGTGCCAGGGATACAAAGAAAGGTTAAACATAAAAATAAAATATCCAGGCCCTGCCCTCAAGGAGCTCATATTCTAATGGGGAAGATAATATTTTTAAAATGGGCTACCTACAGAATATATACAGAGTAGAACTGAGATAATCTCAGAGGAAAGGCACTAGCAGTTGGAAGACCAGGAAATGCCTCTTGCAGAAGTTGGAATTTGAGCTGAGACTTGAAAGAATTCAAGAAAACTAACAGGAAGAGGTGAAGATTGAGAGAATTCCAGCAATGCCAGGAGAAGGGGAAAGGATGGAGACTTCTGAAGCAGATGGGAAATGGAGTGTTGGGTGCAGGGAACAGAAAGTATACAGAGTAGTAAAATCATAGAATGTGTGAAGAGTGAATTGTAAGGAAATTTAAAAGGTATTAAGGGCCCAGGTTCTGATAAGCTTCAATACTAAACAGAGGATTTTATTTGACCCTAGAAGTAAAAAGGTGCCATTGGAGTTCATTGTGTAGTCAGACCTGCTCTTTAGAAAATTCACATCAGCAAGTAGGCAGAGAACCAATTAGAATGGAAAGAGATGAAGCCAAGAGAATAATTAGAGGGTTGTCTCAATAATCAAGGTTAGAGCTAATGAGTTGACGAAGAGTGATGAGAGCTGATGAACTAAGGTGAATCTCCAAGCATAAGAATAGTTGGTTAAGATTTCTATAAAGTTGGTGAGCCTTGAACTAGGATACAAAGAATAGACAGCATTTGGGTAGGTAGACAGGAAAATGGAAGCTATTTCAAGCTTTAGAAGAAAGTTGAGTAAAGACATGGAGATATGGAGGGACACTGACATGGTTGGAATGAGTCTATCTGTTAAAGAGCACTCACTTCTACAGAAATAGGATCATAAAGATAGATCTGGAAAGGACCCTAAAGGCCACCATCAACTCCTGCCCCTCATTTTACGTCTGAGGTTAAGTGACTTGACCAAGGTCACACAGGTAGTATGCAACAGCATGGGAATTTGAACCCAGGTTCAAATGAACCTAGGCATCTTCTGACTCTTGAGCCAGTGCTCATTCTACCTTGCTATACTACCTCCTAATCATACAACTTTATTATTTCTTTTTGGTCATATTTTCCTAAAGGGCATGAATCTTCAGCTTTTTTGTTAATTCCTTGATTGCCAGGTATGGTCTGGGGACAGTGACAGTGACAGTGAGAAATAAATGTTTTTAATCAAGTGAAGCTGGTACATTTTATTTAGTTAATCTTGTGAAGAGAGTTTCCACTGCCATGCTGTTTTGTGCAAAGAATCAGGGGACTGATGCATGAATGCATTCATGCTTCAAATGATTACCACCACCTTGTACATTTATCCCCTGTCTTGCATATATTAGACACTTGTTAAAGATTTTGTTGAATTAATAAATGAGTTCATACTATGCTCCCTTTGTCATTTTCAATGATACTGAACCAAACTCAAATGCAAAACCTACTTTATGTAATGGTGGGATGACCACTAGCTTTAGAGGACTTGTATTCCAATTCTATCCCTGCTACATAGTGCATGCACAACCTTGGTCAAATCATTTTAACTCTATTCTCAATTTCCTCATTTGTAAAATGAGTGGGGGCTAACTAGATGGACTCCGAGACACTTTCCAATTGTAGCTGGGAAAAAAATGATTTAAGGTATCCTGGTGTACCAAACTAAGGGACAGCTTTTGAATTTTTAATACATATACAAGTTTATTGATGCCAAGGGGTGTGAATGCTGAAGAGTAGTGGTAAATAGGACTTTGGAGTTTGAAGTAATGGAGTTCATTCATGAATTCTTAGAGCCTTGGTCCTGTTCTCAGAGACTAAATAAAATAGCAGAATTGGTGATTCATTTACTGATTCAGTATGGAAATGAATTTGGCCAATATTCTTTTTTGTTGTCCTGAAACTAAAGGAAGAGGAATGTATGATAAAGTTAAGCAGAATGACTTGCAAGAGAACTATATGGTGAGATTGAACAAGCACTTGATTTTGAATTAAATGACCTGGTTCAGGGGAATGCCAATAAATGTTTAACAACCAGATTGGGGATAAGGGAGTTTATTCACTACGTATACTGCATTTCTATCATTTTCTCCATCACTTTCTGAAGTCTAGACAATCAACCAACAATAAATCAAGCCCTGATTTGTGCCCTTTGCTGATTTCTGAGGTACAAATGCTCACAAGAAAGATTTAAGTCAGCTTTTTTGCAAGCTGATTCAAATTGGCTTTATAGCACACCTCTGCCCTGGTTCTAGACCTGGGTCTACTATAATTCACGGTATGAACTGGAAGAAATCACTTCAACCCTCTGGTCCCTACTTTCTTCATCTGTAAAAATGCATAGATGAAATAGATTATCTCTAAGATGCCCCCAGTTCTATGAACCTAGGTGGCAGAGCTACAAAGAAAGCCAGCCTTTTAGTGCCAAAGAACAATCAGTGCCTAGCCCCATCATCAGAGAACACGTATGTATTTTCAGTGCTCACAAATCTAATGCCAACACAGGTGATTTGTTGGAAAGGCAAGAAACTTGAATCAGGTAATGGAAAGACAGAAGTTTCCTCACAAATTCCTAGAGTTCTTTTCATGCATTAAGCATAAGTTTCTATTCTTAGCAAACTTTGTAGCAACCTCCAGAGTTGGACCAAGGTCTCCAGTAGATTTAGCTAAAGGAAAGGTAAACATTTTGTTTTAATTGACTATAAGAGTCACCGAATCTAGAAGGGAAAAATAGTCTGGAAGGATGAGGAAAGGAGATAGATATCACATAATAAGAGATTAGTTACACATCACTATACTAGTTCACACTTTTGTAATACTTTACAGTTGTTTCAGGTCATTAACTCTTTTTTATATTTAAAAAAATGAGCATACTTATCTTTGAAACCTAAAAGCATTTATTGGGGACTTGAAAAACATGCACACATATGCACATGCAAACATATATACACACGCATGCATAAACTTCTTGAGATCAGGAATTGTCTCATTTTCACATTCACATGTAATGTGAATAATAATATAATAGGTGCTTAATGTTTTTATTACATATATACATATTATATAATATATATTACATATGCATACATATACACACATATGTAAAAAAGAGACAAAGTTCATTTGTTGGAAAGCAATCACTACTATAAGTATGGGCTAAAAATTAAACAAGGATATTGCCCATATGTCATCACTTATATAGCATAAGATAGATGTTCTCTTCTCTAAGGTGAAAGTCTCTTATCCAGTTCTCAGCTAAGACTACTTGCATACAAGCACTAGATTCAAGTTCACCTGATGCTAGAAATGTCATTCACTTTCAACTGGTCAGATTTCAAATTCAAATATCCAATGATGTGTGGTCAAGTTTTTTAGTTCTCCTGGAGGATGCAGTAGAAGTCAATTTTTCCTTCCATTTTCAGTTGTTAATATCTGCTTGGAATAAATTTCTTTGTTAGAGCAATACAAACCAGTCATCTGAGTAATATGTGGTGATAGGGTAGGCCACAATCAAAGCTGATTGGTTTGGGGGCTGGGGCAGTGGGTAGAAAAGATGGTTGACTGGAATTATCCCATTGACAAAATTGAGTATCTGCATGCTTCAAATGTAACAGGAGTAGAATATGCATGATGAATGTAACAAGCAGTAAAATGTCCATTATATCAATTTTGCAAACCTAAAGTACTATACAAATGCTAGCTATAAGGATTAAGCATATTAAAACCTCTAGTTTTGCTTACCTGATGCAACAGCTTAAAAGCACTTCCTTCACAACAATCCTGTGAAGTAGATAGGGCAAACATTATTATTCCCAATTTATGGTTGAGGACATTGAGGCTTAGAAAGATAAAATGACCTATCCAGTATTAGACTGATAGGAAATAGAGAAACTGAGACCAAAATCCAAGCTTTCTGAGACCAATCAGTGCTCTTTCTATCACTTCCCACTGCCTTTTATGGTTTTGTCCTCCAGAAAATTTTCCTCCCCAAATTATTATGCCTGTTTATTATTATTCCTATTTCTCTCCCCTTTGATTCTGAGGTGATAAAGAGGAGGGATATGAGTTAACAAATACCCCCAGTGTTATAAATCACACTGTTGCTGATAATAAACGGACTGTGGCTTTATGTAACCATAGGATGCTGTCTGTATGACTTAAATCAACAATGATACAGAGAGCTCCATTAATTTGTATACCCTTTTTGCTGGTGATGAAAGCCTTAAAGCAGAAAATAAAATCAATTGCTCATAGTTAGAGAAACCTCTCCCTGCACTGCTAGAGTAAGGGTCATTCAGCCTCTCCATTATCAAAGATCCCTCCCTTTCTCTGGATATATAACTCTCTCATAAAAATTAATATGTGGTTGAAGCATGAAAAGCACATGTGATCTAAGCCTGGGAGAAAATGTTTCTTTCAGTACCTTCTGAAATAAGTCCTATGGACAGTTTATCCACTCAAAGGGAAGAAAGTTTTCCTGTTTGAATTACTTCCTTTTATTTGTTCTTAAACAATTACCAATACTGGAAAAATTAGCAGAGCTATTTGTTTGCACGAATATTTATAAATATCACATCAGCTTCTAATCACAAAAAATAGACCTTTAGAAATGTGTTATTTTCACCATGAATATAAAAATGTTGCATAAAGCCAGTGAGAAAGCACCAATTTAATGAGAAAATCATTTTAAGTATACGTTATACCTAGAGGAAAAAGGCAAAATGGGAAACTTGCTCGAGAGCCAATCTTAGAGTCAGGAAGACCAGCCTCAAGTCCTGACTGTCATACATTCTAGCTAAGTTACTGAACCTTTGAATGCTTCATCTAGGCTTAGGGGCTAAAGGTTTTAGACTGGCTATCAACCTGCATTGTAGTGTTAAGCTCTTACCTTCTTCATCCCCTACACAGAAGTCACATCTCTGAACCAAATTGGGGGCAGGGAAATACAGAGAAGATGAAGCTGTTCTAAGTTCTTTTATTTTCATTCTCTTAGTAGGACTTCATCAGGCTGCATGAAAACAGTGTTCTTGAAAAAAAAATGTGTATTTTCACACTATGGATCTACAATAAGCAATAACTTCTCTATAAATATGGGTGTTATAATGAAGGGTAAGGTGATGACTCTATCAATCTATATTAAAAATAATACACAATTGGCCACTGATTCTATATGAATTTAGCACTGTCCTATACTGTTTTATAGCTTTGTGTATTGAGTTCTAACTTTCTCATGATTTCATATCCTCCTCCTCCTGCTGCTGCTGCTGCTCCTCCTCCTCCTTCTCTTCTCCTTCTTCTTCTTCTTCTTCTTCTTCTTCTTCTTCTTCTTCTTCTTCTTCTTCTTCTTCTTCTTCTTCT
>NW_027186296.1:53598345-53599181 GCF_028583685.1 Petaurus breviceps papuanus | reverse complement strand
CTTCTTCTTCTTCTTCTTCTTCTTCTTCTTCTTCTTCTTCTTCTTCTCAGTGAACTAGGTGGGGGGGAGGACAAAGCTTTGTTTTTAACAGAAATTTAAATAAATCAATGTAATTTTTAATTGGCTTCCCCCAGGAAATCTTAGATCAGAGGAAGCATCTGGTATTCAGTGAGGTTTCTGTTTTTCCCCAATTTTCCAGCTGGATTGACTGAAACACAGGAGGTCAACTGAGATATCCAAGGTCACTTAACAAGTGAATGCTTAAGCTTGGGCTCTGTGGTCCTCTAATTCCAGGACCTATCACTAGAGACCTATTCTACATTTCAATTAAAACCCCATTATGTAATATATTTCACTTTAAAGCTGCAATCTCTTGACTCAGTTCAAAGGTAAACCAATATATAGTACCCACCTCTAAGGTAGGGGTGCTGATGGTATTTCATAGAGAGAAAGCAACATTTGACAACTGAGCAAGAAGCTAATGCCAAAATCCATTAAAGATAAAGAGGAAATTCTAGAGCTGTTATTGCTGGTTCGTTTATTTTTAATAAATATACTCTTCCTTTCATAGACTCTCCATTCCAGTCAAACTGGCCTGTCAATTATTGCCTGTATACAACATATTAAACATTCCATCTCCCCCTCCATGCATTTGTACATATGTTCCTTTATGTCTAAAAACCACTCATCTCTCACATCAACCTTATAGAATCTTTAGCTTCCTTCAAAGCTTGGCTCAGATATCATTTCAAACATGAGAACAGCCCTAAAAACTATGTGACTACTGTTTCTCTCTCTCTCTCTCTCTCTCTCTCTCTCTCTCTCTCTCTCTCTCT
>NW_027186296.1:53521811-53598335 GCF_028583685.1 Petaurus breviceps papuanus | reverse complement strand
TCTCTCTCTCTCTCTCTCTCTCTCTCTCTCTCTCTCTCTCTCTCTCTCTGTCTCTCTCTGTCTCTCTGTCTCTCTCTCTTTCTACTTCTGGCCCTCTCTCTTTCTACTCTTCCTCCTTCTCCCTCTCCCTTGTCATAAAGTCAGCACAATCTAGGGCCTTGAACAACAGAAAAAGAAATCTTCATGAAAAAGCTCAGAGAACACCTCCTGCCTTAAGGCTTCCCTCATATCCACCTACACCACCCCCTGGAACAAGTCTCTCCTTTCTTGGAACTATCAGGACATTCTTTTTGTGCCTCTCATTATACACTTATCAGTTTCTCTTTTCTATTATAGCTATTGGATTACAATCCCCTACTATACATGCTACTTGACAACTCTCCAGGACTTTAAGTTTCAGAATAGTGCCCATTCTGAAATGATATTCTGAGTTTTCACTCCCTACACAGAAATCACAGATCTGAACTAAAGGAAAATAAATGTTTTCAGGGTGAGGAAATGCTAAACTTTTTTTTTCATTAGAAAGTACTAGACTATGTGGAAACAATGATCCTGAACATTTTTTCATTATGTGCATATTCAGGATTATTTATCTATAATGAACAATAATTTCTTTATAAATATTCCTGTTATAATGAGGTGACAATGCAGGTCTATTTTTGTCACTCTCCTGCTCAAAAAGTTTCAGTCATTGCCCACTACTTACAGAATAAAATATAAACTCCTTGGCCAAGCATCTAGCTGATAAAATAGATAGATTGTTGAGCTTGGAGCTAGAAAATTCAAATCCTTCCTCAGTACTTACTAGCTGTGTGACCCTGGGCAAAATATTTAACCCCTCTCAGACTCAGTTTCCTCAACTGTACAATGAGGAGGTTGGGTTTGATGACTTCTAAGGTGCCTTCAGATCTTTCTTAACCTTTTCACATGACTCTTCTTCATCACTTCTACATTCTAGCAAAACTGAACTATAGATTTTATTGAAGCATCTTTTGCTTCATACATAGTACATTTGTTCAGATTTCCCTATACAGACTATCTCCATATGGTCCCATATTGAAATTCTCTTCCATTCTGGCTCAACTCTAGAGTTAGCTTTTCCATGATGCCTTTCTCAGACATTCCAATAAGAAGCTATTCCTTCTGCAAATCTCATATCCCTCTAACATCTCCTTTTCAATGATCACATTATTTTATTTTAATTATCTGTGTGCTGTTTTGTCCTTCTTAATTATAAGCTCCTTCAGGCAGTGGCTGTGTTGATTTCCATTTCTGAATCCTCAGTGTCTAGCATAGTGTTTGGATTTGAGAAACATACCAGGGCTGCTTAGCTTCTGAATGTCACAAAGAGTCATTTCTCCATCAATAAATAGTCTACTAGTAGCTTGTAATAATAAGTATGTAATAAGGGCTTGGTAAATTAAATTGAATTTGCATATGGTAAGCACATGATAGGTTTGTTAAATGCTAAACTGACAAGCAGAACTGATCTTATGAACAGAAAATTAATTGGGGGTTAGAATCTCTCAAGTTTTTCTTCTTCAGCTGATTCCTTGTTTGACATTAACTCAATTAAGGAATATGATGCCTAGATCAAGCTGTGGTTTCATCCTACTGGGTCTTCCTTCACTGATGCCTGTTGCAATCCCTCCAATACCTCTTCATTCTATGTAATAGTGTTTCGTGTCAATTGTAATTACAGTTTACTGTAATAGTGAAGATTCATCTTTCACTTTACAAAATGGACACCCAAAATGTTATTTTATCTTCCCACTAAGTAGGAATGTGATTTCCCAATTAAGAAGGATTTTAAAAAGCCCATCCACCCAAAATAATGAAAAACAGATAAAAAAAAGTTTAAATTGTATTTCTATTCCAATTTGAAAGCAGACCATCAGGAACATTTTTATCTGAAATATTTTATCTCAAAATTTTTAATTGAACCAGCTTCACTTGTTTTTCAACACTGGATAAGACAGCGTGAATAACTTTGGAAGCATATTTGAAAATGCACTTACACCTTTCTTTATATAATTTATAAAATGATGCCCTTTATTGTAAAATAACCTGGAGGCCTAACATACACATTGCAAAACACAAAATTTCCATTTATGATATTGGCAATAATCTAGTCATTGCATTTGGGGGATCCACAAACAAATTCACAGATAACAGACCTAACATAGAAATTCCCTGAAATGTAACTTCTCCCTAGTTCTACATCAAATTATCTTTCCCATTAGATTTGTGCAGATGCCTGAGGTGGAAAAAAAAGAATGCAGCAAAGACTGAAGTGGGAAAAAACTAATATGTTTTTATAAAAGTATGGATATTGCATTATGTAAAAGAAGGAAACATGAAAAATATTATACTGGGTAACACAGCTTGCATTGTTATTTTCAAAGTAACCAAAAGTTAGATGAGATTTTCTTTTCATTTTTGTCTATCAAGAATCTATAAAAATAGGGTACTGAAAAAATTGTTTTGTCCTGGATAAATTAGACATAGCATAAATTTACTATTCCTTGTTTATATATGAGTCAAAGTATCATATAGTTCCATATATACTAAGATAGTTCTCTGAAATACTAGGATGTATGTAATAGAACAGCTGAAGAACAGAAAGTCAGGATATCTGAGATTTAGTTTCTGCTTTATCATTCATTCCCTGTGTGACCTTAGAAAAGTCATTTAACCTCTATGTGTCATTTTTCTTCTCTCTTGCCTGCCCCCAATACTAAAAGAAGCTAATGATGCCTATACTCTAGCTCTGATGGTATGAGATATTATTAAATGCCAAAGTTAATAAAATTATAGATTGGAAGGTACTGTGGAAAATTCCAAACATGAATGGAAAAGTCACATTTAGAAGAAAGACAAACAAAAAAAGAGGTGTGTGAGTATAAACCAAGACATGTTTTCTAGAATAATGACATAATCATGATTTCTCTTGTACTAGTCAGCTTCATCTATTCTGTCATGGAAGGGAGGAAGTAAGGAAGAAATCCAAAACTTGGGGGTCTTTGACCAAGTTTTAAATGTTTTTGCCCTTTGGTTTTTTAAACACACTTGAATGAAATCCTTTATTGTGGCAATGCAGGTACCTCTTAGTCAACTGTAGGAACTAGTGTCAGATCATAAACTCCAACTCGTTCCAATCAATGGTCATCCATCACCAAGCTTTGGGGACCAGGAAGGAAACACAAGCTGACTAACAATTTGCCAGAATGATTTAAGGCCTGGCATTCAGGAGTTCCTGTTTCAATTGCTCTTTTGATGTGGCTCTTGGACCTTTCTCCAGCTAGAAAAAGCCTTCCTATGTTAACTCTCAAACTGCTTGCATCTGGAAATGTAGTAAAAATAAAGATATCCTATCCAAGAGAAATATTGCTTACAGATGAGATGGACAACACTGTGTAATGAGATAATATTTTAAACCACCAGTGAACCAAAAGCATCTTAATTTCATCCAAATTGGAGATACAATCATTAGTCATGTCTTTGTGATGTTAAACACCTGAATGAAAATTAAAATCCAGTCAAATGGCTAAATACTTTGCCTTTACCATTGACTAAACCATCCACGCAATTGATTTTGGCTGTACGCATTTTCAGCATCATGTAAAGAGAGACGAAAAATCATGAACTAAGTTGACTGGAAACAATTTTATGGCAGAAATTTTGAAATAGATTAAGCAACCTGATTTCTTTGATTCCTCCTGCACCTTGAACTCCTCATGCTTCAAGGTCTTTTGCCTGTTATTTGGTCAACCGTAAGAGACATTATTAAGTAGCCACTTCACTTTTTCTACTGTTGCTTCTGGACTATTTACCAAACTATTACTCCTGTTCACAAAAATGTAGCAGAGATGTTGGGACCAGAGTTCTGAGGAAACAATATTTAAAAACCAAGAGAAGATCTATCCAACCCCCAAAACAACAGGGTTCATAGAAGGAAGGAAAAGATTATTTATATTATCTACTTGGAGTTTTCCTGAGATAATAAGGTACCATAGAAAAAAAGAAGAGACTTTGGCACTCCCCAAACCTAAAGTGTTTCTTTTGTTTTGTTTTATTAATTACACAAATAACTATAATCTGGTTTATAGCTTAGCCTTCATAGACTGAAAATTAGAAGCAATTAAAATAATCTCTAAGAGTGTAATTTGCAGAGAATGTATCATACTGAACTGTTGGCAGAAATTTCCTTTCCTAGAAGTTCCCTATACCAGGAAAAATGCAAGTCTCTGTCCCTAGATCAAGGGTAGGGAACCTGCTGTTTCAAAGCCACTTGTGGCCCTCTAGGTTTTCAAGTGAAGCCCTTTGATTTGGATTCAGACCCCTCCCCTGCCCTAGACTATGGAATAATCATCATAAAATACAAGTGAGGTCTTTCACTAAAGGCTCTAATTCCTAGAGGAGAAAGAGACGTAGAAAGAAAAGACTAAACTAAGTCAAAGGGTATTTATTAGTACTTAGGACTGAAAAGTCGTTCATCCCTAACTCAGAACTTTGAAGGAACAAGACCAAGAAGTTTTTTGTGATGGTCCTTAGGCAAGGTTTCTAAAAGGTCTAGGGGGAAAAAACTACCAGTATGCTTTAAGCTAAGAAAGTAACATAGCACCTGCTCTTCATTAAGCTGAGAATTACCACTGGGCCAAAATTGAGAAGGTGGGAATATGGAGGAATGGAATCCAGAGGAGATAACTTTTCTAGCAGGAGTTTGGAGGCACTCTCACTGCACAGCATGGTAGAAGAAGAGAGCACTGAGCTGAAAGTCAAGAGATTTGATTTCTAGAACTGCCTAGGCCACTAACTAGGTCAAAGGTAAATGGCTTTACCTCTCTGGGCCTGTTTGCTCATCTGTAAAATAAAGAGATGGAGCTGAGGGCTGTAAGTTCGCTTCTGACTCTGAAATTTTATGATGAAAATCTAGTTACAATCCTCCAATTCTACTAAAAGATAGAAAATATTCTCTAATTCAAGACAACTAACCAGAATGACCTGGACTCCATGGACATATCGGAATCTCTTACAGTAATGTTTGTATCTGTGCCTTTTATTTCATAAGAATAAAAATTAGAGCTATGAAAAGTCAATTAAATACACAAATATATCTTCCATTTAAACAAAAGAAAGTTGCATTTTTCACTTTAACTCAGTACTCATTTGAAAAGATATTGAAAGCAATATATCACTGGTCATACTTTGAATTTAGCACTAGGTTTCAGTCCTGGTTCTGACATTTTCTTGCTGTTTTGACACTGGGCAGACACAAAAGTTTCAGTGTCCCCCTCTGTAAAATGGGAGTAATCATACTCACATGCATTGTGAGTGAAAGAAAGCATGGTATAGTCACTATACCATAGTCAACAGAGAACTATTCTGGGAACCAGGAACACCTGTACTCAAGGTCCTTCCTCTAACACATATTGGCTGAGGCACCACAGACAATTTCCCTTTATCTCTCAATGACTTGGGCAGCTCTCTATGGGTATAATTTGCAGGTAAGATGACAACATGCATTGTAAATGAAGTTTTCTCATCTAAGAGCCCCCTATACAAATTAAATCATAGGGTTTTTCTCTATCCCTCAATATACTACTACCTTTCAAAGAGTTTTGTTATTTTATTTATTTAAATTATACAGGACATAATTTATGCAAAACTCTTTATAACTAGTAAAGAATTATCTGAACTGCAAATTATATTAATTGTATGGACTGTTTGGGGGAAATTTGAGTAAGACGATAACCAAAGAGTTAAACCTTTGTGGATTTACCTTTTTGTATACTGTCACATCTTCAGCCATAACTAGAATTTAACAAGTCGGGTTTTGTTCAGGTTGTTTTGTTTTGTTTTGGCCACCAAATAGCCAGCTGACTTAGCAAAGGTATGGCATAAGAAAAAAGAAGTCCTAGGTATCATTTGCTTCTCTCCAAAAAAAAAGGACCACAAATATGCTGCATATCCCATCTGCAGATCTTGCTTTTTTCTATCCATGCTAGTTCTGTGGTTCATACATGTCAGCTCTATACCTACAAGGACCACATTTTATGTGCCCCAAATCAGGTTACTTTGTCTGACAAAAGAATGCTACCACTTGGAAAAAGTCTTTCCAAGTCTCTCTTATAATGAACCTGACCCCGTCTGCCACACTCAGCACTTTGGTATGTAGTTGTCTAATGTACTATCATCACATCAGAAAAGGAGGTGCCCCAATAATTTAGCAAAAGTAAGGGATGATAGGTAAAGTGAATTTCCTATACTATCAATAAAATTTTAAAAGAAATCCCTGCTGGGATACTATGAAAGGAATGCTTTACCTAGAGTCAAAAGGCATGGGTTCAAACCCCACATCTTGCATTGACAATACATGTGATTTGAATGGATCACATCTCTCTGGGAGAGATGTCTGTATCTATCTGTAAAATTAGAAGGTTAGATTAGGTGACTTCTCAGATACCTTCCAGCTCTAAATCTCTGACCTTGTAGTCCTGTGGAGAAAAGGAAATGCATGATCCAGTATGCTGGGTAGAGCCTATATTGAAGGTGTTGAGAAAGACATATCCAAGAATCTCACAGGACAGAAGTCATCACTATATATGTCTTAAACCCTTGGAAATAGAAATCATAAAGATCCAAGTTAACAGGTAAAAGATACTTTAATGATCATCTAATACATCTCTCTTTAAATATTAGAAAACTGAGCACCAGAGAGGTTGAATTACTCATAAAGGTAACACAGATCCCAAGAGATAGGCCTAGGATTCAAATCCAGCTCCTCTGCTTATAAATCCAGTATTCTTTCTACTACATCAATTTTTTTAATGATCAATCTCACCTAGTAATTGTAAGCATTTAGTTCTGAAATCAGGACCACTCGGGAAAATCACGAAGTAGAATTGCCCTTCCTATTCCACAGTTTAGTATGAAATCACATTTTCAGTTAAATGCATACCTCTGACAGGGATCCCATATGTCAGTATGGGCTTCTACCCAATGAACTACATTTCACTTTAAGCCAGAGTTTCTGTGTTCTCTCCCTTGATTCAGAGATGTCAAATTCTCTGCACCTGGAACAAAGGATGTGGACCAAAATTAGCAGCTATAGTTCATCTCTGAAATTCGAGCTGTGCCTACCATTGAAAGTTAACCTATGCTTGAGACTCAGCATCCTGCTTTTACATGTAAACAGAATGAGGACAAGATAATTTTTTAACAGTACACAAGGTATGAAAAAAAATTTCCCTCTCTATCCCTAAAGATAATAATGACAAAAAATAAGCAGTATGAATTTGTAGACTTGTCTCAGAGTCAAGAAATCAAATACTGCTTTTGACATATACCAACTGTGTGACCCCAGGCAGGTCACTTAGCCTCTCTATTGTTAAAATTATAAGGTGTGGAAGGCAGAGCCAAGACGGCAGAATAAAAGGGAGGAACTCACCTGAAGTTTCCCCAAAACCCTTCAGAACACCATTAAATAATACCCTAAAACAAATTCTGGAGCAGCAGAACCCACAAAATGACAGGGTGAGACAGTTTTCCAGTACAACACAATTTAGAAGATCTGCCAGAAAGGTTTGTCACACTGGATAGAGAGTAGAACACGGTCCATCCCCGGGTTTATCAGCACAGACCAGACCCCAGCAAAACAGGAGAGGCCTTGGGAGCCGTTGAATCAGCATTGGCAGGAGATGCTTCCAGAACTCTCAGTCCATAGCCAGTAAAGGGGTCAAACAACTAATCAGAAAGAGATTTTCTAATACTGGGGCAAGATTCTGTTGCTTTGCCCATACTCAGATCTGGGTTGCAGACTTGGATGGCAGTCCCAGGGCAAGAAAGAGCACTAGCACACCAGAGTTTGTGAGTGCAGTGGAGCAAGAATGCTCATCACAGTTCCAGGGCAAAACAGATTGCTTATGGTCACTCAGACTGAAACACAGGCCAGAAGAGTGGTAAACACATCTCTCCTTAGATAGTCTTACCTTGGAGGAATTGAAAACTTACAGGTTCCTAGAAGAATCTTTGAAAACAGCTGCACAAAACCCCTGGAGCTTGGGACAGTGTACAGAGCCCCACTTTAGCAAAAAGTTAAGTCAATAAATAGGCTAGAAAAATGAGCAAACAAGAGAAAAAAGATTATGACCTTAGAAAGTTACTCTGGTGACAAAGAAGATCAAAATACACCTCAAAAGACAAGAAATCAATGCTCCTACATTCAAAGCCTCCAAGAAAAACATGAATTAGTCTCAGGCCATGGGAGAGTTAAAAAATTTTTTTTGAAAATCAAGTGAGAGAGGTAGAAGAAAAATTGGGAGGAGAAATGAGAGCAATGCAAGAAAATCATGAAAAATAATTCAACAGCTTGGTAAAGGAAGTACAAAAATACTGAAGAAAGTAACGCCTTAAAAAGCAGACTAGGCCAAATGGTAAAAGAGGTACAAAAATCTAATAAAGAGAAGAATGCCTTAAAAAGCAGAATTGGCCAAACAGAAGAAGATATGCAAAAGTTCACTAAAGAGAAGAATTCCTTAAAAAATAGAATTAGCCAAATAGAAAAGGAGGTAAAAAAGGTCAGTGAAGAAAATAATTCCTTAAAAATCACAACTGTAAGGGGAGGCCAGGTGGCTCAGCAAGTAAGAGCACCGGCTCCAGTGTTGGGATGACCTGGAGATCAAATCCTGGGCTCAATCACTCAGCACCACACCCAGAAAAAACTGGCCGTGTAACCTTGAGCAAGTTACTTAACCGTGATTGCTTAAAAAAAAAGAGAAAGAAAACAAAATCACAACTTTACAAGTGGAATCTAATGACTTTATAAGGACCCAAGAAACAATAAAGCAAAATCAAAAGAATTTAAAAATAGAAAGTAATGTGAAATATTTCATTTAAGAACTGACCTGGAAAATAGATCAAGAAGAGATAATCTAAAAATCATTGGACTACCTGAAAGCCATAATCAAAAAATAGCCTAGACATTGTCTTTCAAGAAATTATCAAGGAAAACTGCCCAGATATTCTGGAATCAGAGAATAAAATAGAAATGGAAAGAAACCACCAATCACCTACTAAAAGAGATCCCAAAATATAAACTCCCAGAAATGTTATAGGCAAATTCCAAAGGTCTCAGGTCAAGGAGAAAATATTGCAAGTAACCAGAAACAACTCAAGTATCATGGAGCCATAGTCAGGATAACATAAGATTTATCAGATTCTATGTTAAAGGATCAGAGGGCATGGAATATGATATTCCAGTGGGCAAAGGAGCTAGTATATAATATATATAGAATCACCTACCCAGATAACCTGAGTATAATTCTTCTTGGGGGAAAATGGATATTCAATGAAATAGAGAACTTTCAAGCACTCTTCATGAAAAGACCAGAAATGAATAGAAAATTTGACTTTCAAATACAAGTGTATACTTTTAAGATAAGTATAAAAAGGTAAACAGGAAAGGGAAATCATAAAGGACTTTAAAAGGTTAAACTGTTTACATTCCTACATGAGAAAATGATGCTTGTAACTCATAAGAACTTTCTCATTATTAGGGGAGTTAGAATGAATATATGTAGACAGAGGGTACAGGTGTGAGTTGAATATGAAGGAATGATATCTAAAAAGTTAAAATTAAGGGGTGAGAAAGGGGAATGCCTGGGAAAAGGGAAAGGGAGAGGTAGAATGGGGTAAATGTAAAACAGGAAATAAAAAGCTTTTATTGTGGAGGGAAAGCTCTGGGAGTGACTGGGAATGGTGAACCTTACTTTCATCAGGACAGGCTTAAAGAAGGAACAGGATACGCAGTCAATTGGGTACAAAAATCTTTCTTACCTTACAGGAAAGTAGGATGGGATAGGGATAAGAGAAAGAGGGGAATGTGATAGAAGACAGGGCAGATTAGGGTAGGTGGTAGTCAGAAAAAAAAAAACACTTTTGAGGAGGGGCAGGGTGAAAGAAGAGAGAGAAAACAACATAAGTGGGATTGAATAGGATGGAGGGAAATACAGTTAACAATCATAACTGTGAAAAAAATTGGAAGCAAATTTCTCTGATAAAGGCTTCATTTCTCAAATATATAGAGAACTGAGTCAAATTTATTTTAAAAAAATAAGAGCTATATCCCAACTGATAAATGATCAAAAGATAGGAAGAGTCAGTTTTTAGATGAAATAATCAAAACTATGTTTTGTATGTAAAAATGTATGTAATTTTGTAGCAAAAATTTGTATGTAAAAATGTTCTGAAGCACTATTGATTAGAGAAATGCAAACTAAAAAAACTCTGAGGTACTACCTTACACCTATTGGATTGGCTAATTGGACAGAAAAAGGAAAATGATAAATTTTGGCAGGGATATGGGAAAATTAAGACATTGATGCTCTGTTGGTGGAGTTGTAGACTGATCCAACCATTCTAGAGAGCTATTTGGAACTATGCCCATAGGGCTATACCACTACTACGACTATATACCAAAAGAGATTTTAAAAAACACACAAAGGAAAAAGGATCTATATATACAAAAATATTTATAGCAGCTCTTTTTTGCGGTAAAGAAGTAGAAATTGAGAGGTTGCCCATCAATTAGGGAATGGCTGTGCAAGTTGTGATACATGATTGTGATGAAATACTATTGTGCTATAAGAAATTATGAGCAGGATGCTCTCAAAAAAACCTGGAGAGATTTATATGTACTGATACAAAGTGAAATTAGTAGAACCAGAAGAACATTGTACACAGTAACAACAATATTGGAAGACAATCGACTGTGAATAGCTTAGTTATTCTCAGCAATACAATGACCCAAGTCAGGTCTGAAGGACTTATGATGAAAAATGCTACTCATCCCCAGAGAAAGAACTTATGGTGTCTGAATACAGATTGAGGCATACTGTGTTTTAATTTTTATTTATTTTGATCTATATTTTCTTTTACAACATGACTAATATAGAAATGTTTTCATGACACCTGTATAATCTATATCAAATTGCTTGCCTTCTCTATGAAGGGGGTGGGGAAAGAGAGAGAGCATTTGGGAACTCAAAATTTAAAAACAATGTCAAAAATTGTCTTTAAATGTAATTGAGGGAAAATAAAATGCTAAATAAATAGAAAAAAAATTAAAATTATAGGTTGCAAAGAAGGTACGGATCTTTACAGGTCTGGCCAAAATAATAAATAATGATTGATAACAATAAGCTCACATTATGCAGGAACTCGGGTTTTGCCAAGTGCTTTATATGCAATATCTTATATGTTCATGACAATATCTTATATGTTCATGACAATAGCCCTGTAACATAGGTGTTACAGGCATTATACCCATTTTATACATGAGAAAACTATGGTTTAGAAAAGCCAAATAAATTTCCCCATATCTACTAAGAATTAGGGGTAGGATTGAAATCCCATTTTCCAAATCCAATTCCAGCATTCACAGTGCTGTACCATACTGCCATGTTAGATATGCCAGGCATTCCATTGGAAATACGATAGGCCAGAGACTTTGGGCCTTCACTGTAATGCATGCAATTTAACTAAATGATAATAGATTTAGAGCTGGAGTCACTGGACAGGAACCTCAGAGGCCATCTAGTCTAACCACTTACTTTACTCAAATCCCCCAAAAAATGTATATGCAGAAATGTGCTGAAACCAGCTCCAATCAGCTCAGAGTACCAACTGTTTAATTTTCAGTTTGAGTTTTTGAATCTCAGAATAGCAAATGCTGCTATAAATAAAACTTTGATTTATTATTTTGTTGATTTTAAAGACTTAAGAAAGGGATAGAGAAAATGTTAATAATGTAGGTTAAACTTAAAAGTGTGTCATAGGTACATTTTTCCCCTCCAAGAATCAGTTGTTAATCATTCAATAGCACATCATTGTCTATAAACCATGGATATTAAAATTGGCAGATGAGTATCCATTGAAAAAACAAAATAGTTTAGAGAAAGAAATTTAGGTAGAAGTTGGCTGATATTTGTGTCGAGTTATTTGAAAGATTGTTGTGTCAAAGAGAGAATCAAGTGTTTCTGTTGTTCTTACAGGGTAAAATTAGGGAAAATACTTCGAGACTGCAAAGGGACAGACAAACTTAATGTGAAGAAAACCTTCCTAACCATTCAAGCTGTCCATACCTGAAGTCCACTACCTCACAACACGGCAGCTTTCTTCTCACTAGGCATCTTCAAATAAGGCAAAACGTAGCCTGCTGTATAAGAGTCTCTTTTTCAGTTTAAATTGGAACAGATGTCCTATAAAATCTCCACTAATTCTACAATTCTGTGATTATATGATCTTTCCTGGCATTTAAACCTTCTGCATTAATAAAAGGGCACATTTTAAAATGTTTCCCTGAGAGACTTGCCCTACATAGCTAACTGCCTTGCTTATGTGGGGCCCAATTAATAATGATAACAACAATAATAATGCATTAAGTTTTGCAAATCATTTTCTCATTTTATCCTTAAAATAACCCTGGAAGGTACGTATTATTAGCCCCATTTTATAGTAGAGAAAACTGAGGCAAACAGGTTAAGTAACTTCCCCGGGGTTATACAACTACTAAATGTCTGAGGATAGATTTGAACTTATCTTCCTGACTCCACTTTACCATCTTACTATCTTGGGAACAAGAAACTGAGTCCCAAATGATAGTAAATAATCTGCTCAGGACAAACCATAATACAGGCACAGTGCTTACTAGAAAATCCAGCATGTTTCCCCAATTGGAGTTAGCAATTCTAATAAAACTGATTCTCCCCCTAATTGTTACAGGTTATCTCTACTGTTCAATTACACCTTCCCTCTATTTTTCTTCTGAGTAATGAAGAAATAGAAGTAAGTGTGCAAATAGAAGCAGTGTCCATCTGAAGATTTTTCCTGGAAAGCATTAGTAACAGTAAAAGTTTATGCAGCTGAAGGGAAGCAATATTTAGTTGCCAGAGAGAAGAGAAAAAGAAAAAGGAGCCACCAAATGAACTGTGGTGTGAGGCAAGAAATGTCATTCCTGAAAAGTACATGTGATATTATTGTAAGAGGGAATGGAAAAAACAGCAGTGGCCAGGTCTTGACCCAGGGGAGAGAAAGGAGTCCTTAAATCAAAAAGACATCCTGATGAGACAGTGTAAGCAAAGCACCATGGACAACAGCATCGGGCTGAGACAGCTGGTTGGGAAAGACACAGAAGCAGTTTGTCCAAGATAATAGCAGGGGGAATACTCAAACTGAGAACAAGGGAAGTGATCGAGAAGAGGTTTTCTATTCACACAAGAAAGACTCTAAGTTCGTGTCCAAGAAGGATCACTATTAAGAGAACAGTATTGAAGGACACCAAAGGAAATTCACTGGGGAATGCAATTTCATGACCTTCCAATTCCAGGAAGATCTATTCTTTTAACATAAAAGACTATGCTAGAAATAGAGATATTTACAGCATCTGTAATGAATCTATACTTTGAATAAAGCACAAGCAACTAATTATAAAGAACCTCTTGGTGTGCCTGCATTAAAAAGACAAATTCAAAATAAATGTTCAACCAGACTTAATAAGCATATTATGTTGCATTTATCAACATGTCCAAGAGTGATAGAATTAGAAGCCAATAAAATGGGGAGGGATGGAAAAAGAAAGGTGAAAATGAATGAATCCACATCAAGCTAAAAGAAAGAAGTTCATGAGTTAGAAATGTAACTTCAGAATGATAATGATAACATAGTCATCCTGGGGTAGTTTTATTTTTCTGAATATTTAAGTACAACATTCGCTGGAACATTCATTTTCAAAACAACCCTCTTGGCATCTCTTCCAGGACCTGAAGATCAGTAAAGAAAGACCCATTTTCATCAATCCTGGAGCTCCCTGGGCATAAGGTTTTAAAGATTCCAAAGAACCTTTAAAATCCTGAGTATTTTTTTTTTTGCATTCATGTCTTTTTTTATTTCTTTCCCTTTGGGGTTTCTTTTTATGATGGAGGTATTATCTAGTACTCTGATGAAATTATGAATGTTGAAAGACTTCACATGAAAAGTAGTTAGTAGAAATCTGGAAAGACATCACTCGCAAGAGTTAGTACTCTTACCTATGAGCCCTAGTGAATTAATCCCCAGCATGGGGCTTGGGAAACATACACTATGCCTTTTTTTCCCCTTTCTATTCGAATGTTCTCTCTCTTCCTTTCAGTTGGGATGCAAACCCAAGGTCCTGAACCCTGATGGTCATTAACAATTCCTCAGCACTTTTTACAAAAGCAGACTTTCACCCCAATGTCTTGGCTATATTTCAGTGCAGGTAATTGTACTCTGCCTACCTAGATCATTTCTCGAAAATACAGTCATTATAGAGTCGAAGACACATTTCAGGGAAAAAAAAAGAGTAGATGTGTTAAGTTAACCCGGGTGGCTTGGCCAAATGCCAGTTCAGGTCACTTTATTTTACCTAGCTGGGACAAAAGCTTGTGGAGATGATTGGGAGTGGACTGGCTTCATATTTCAAAGGTCACAGGTTCAAATCCTATTGGAGTTCGACTTTCAATAAACCTTCTATTAACTTTCAGGGAGATGAGTAATGGAAGCTAAGAGCACTTCTTTCTCCCCTTTCTCTGATTCAACAACAATTTCCCCTAGAAACATTAGCTGGTAAGATAAGCCTTCATTTCCCTTTCTAACATGTGCCTGTTGGGTGGTGCCAAGTTTGCATTCCCTACCTCCTCCCCTCACTCCTAACCAGATGGTGATCCCATTTCAGGGTCAAAAGGGTTCAAAGAAATCATTCTGTAGGCTTCATTGGAAAAGGAAAAAAGGAGACCATCAACCTTAGCATAGACTGGTGTAAAAAACCTAATTGAATTTAGTTTCTCTCACTGCCTTGCAAAAACAGATGGTCATGTTGTGCTGTACTTGGAGATAGAATGGCCTGGATTCGAACTTTGCCTCAGATATTCCTTAGATATGCAACATAGGGAAAGTCATTTAACCCTCCCTCAGTCTCAGTTTCCTCTGTACACTACAGAGAGGTGGCATGGCACACCTACCGAATAACAAATAGCTGACAGCACTTTACATGTTTTTTCTCCTTTGATCCTCACAACTACCCTGGGGAGTAGATGCTATCATTATCCCCATTTCACAGATGATGAAATTGAGGCAGAGATAGCTGTCCAGGGTCCACAGTTAAGTGTCTGACTGAATTTGAACTTGTCTTTTCAACTCCAAGTCCAGCATTATATTCTCTGCACCCCCTGGTGGCTTATAAAATGCAGAACAGGCAGACAGTGTCAGCAAGCCATGGTTTAGATCCTGTCTCTTATGTATGTTTGCTGCAGATCAAGAACAAATAACTTAACTCACAGTAACCCCCAGCAACTCTATCAGATGGCAAATTACAGAAGAGTTACCAATATATATCCGTGATAGACAACAATCAAATAAGAGATATCAGGGTCAAAAAATAAATTTTTAAAAGGTGGGAATGATATCTATAGCGCTTATTTCATGAAGATCCAATGAGATCATGCATATAAAACACTGTATAAATGTCAGTGTTTAACAAGGGTGATAGGCATTGACAGATCAAGCTAGGACTTTTTTTGATGTATTTGACCAGACAAATTACTACTGTTCAAAAATATACAGGAATTCGCGAATTAAATTCAGTCTCAAGTATGAAATCCTTGCATGTGAATTCCTGGTTGGTGTGGCCATTTCTCCAGCATGATCTCTCTGCAGGCTTAATCTCCTTCTCCTGGATGCTCTTGGTCTTCTCTAGGGTTTTTTGACAACACTAATATCACATGGTTCTCCTCTGATCTGTCTAGCCACTTCTTTTTGGTCCCCTTTGCAAATTCTTCATCTGCGTCACTTTCATAATCATGGATATCCCTCTAAGAAGATCCTGCCCCGCCCTTTTATTTTCCCTCTATATTATCTCACTTGGTAAACTCACCAGCTCTTATATCTCCAACTGTCTCTTGGACATCTCAATCTGGATGTCCTACAGGCACCTCAGATTCAACATATCCCAAAAAAGTTCATTGTTTTTCCTCCCAAATACTCTCTGCTTCTAAATTCCCCAGTTACTGTCAAACACTCTGCCCTCCCAATCATCCAAGCTCACAACCTTAGTGTCACCCTTAACTCCCTGCTCTTACTGACCTCACATATCCAATCCATTGCAAAACCTCCTAACTTCTATTTCACAGGCTTCCTCAGTTTTTTCAATGGTTACTCCATCTTGAACAATGTGAAACTATGCCCAAAGGGCTATTAAAAAGTGCATACTCTTTGACTCAGCAATATCACTTCTGGGACTATATCCCAAAGAAATCACAGAAGTGGGAAAAAGACCCATATGTACAAAAATATTTATAGCAGCTCTTTTTGTGGTGGCAAAGAATTGGAAATCAAGGGGATACCCATCAATTGAGGAATGGCTAAACAAGGTGTGGTATATGAATGTAATGGAATACTACTGTGCTATAAAAATTGAGGAGCAGACAGACTTCATAATAATTTGCAGAGACTTATGTAAACTGATGCTGAGTGAGGAGAACTGAAACAGAAAAACTTTGTACACAATTTCAGACATATCATATGTGTGATGACTAACTTTGATAGACTGGACTCCTCTCAGCAATACCAGGTTAGAAGAAAACTACAAAGGATTCATGACGGAAAGGGATATCCACATCCAGAGCAAGAACTACAGAATCTGCGGATTGAAGCAAACTATTTGCTCTCTCTCGTTTGTGTTTTGTTTTGTTTTATCCCTCCTTTCTCATTGTTCCGCCCTTTGATTATAATCCTTTACTATGTGACTAATGTTCAATGTGAAGGTATTTGTAGAACTTATATTTGATTACATGCCGCTATGGAGGGAAGGGGGGATGAGAGGGCAGGGGAGAAAATTTGAAACTTAGAGATTGCGGGACTAAATGTTATAAACTAAAAGTAAATTAATTTTTTTAATTATTACTCCATGGGGTGGCTAGGTGGCACAGTGAATAGAGTACCGGCCCTGGAGTCAGGACGATCTGAGTTCAAATCGGGCTTCAGACGCTTAACACTCACAAGCCGTGGGACTTTGGGCAAGTCACTTAACACCAATTGCCCTGCCCTCCCCCTCCAAAAAAAAAAAAAAAGCAAAAATTATTACTCCATATTAAATTACTCACATTTTAATGGTGCCAATGTTAATTGGCATCCTCTGGAGATATGCCAAGTTGACTTTTCTATAGCATAGGTAAGACAATGTGATATGCACTTCCACCTCCATTGAATGAGCCTTAATGGCTCCCTATTACCTCTAGTATCAAATATAAATTCCTTTGTTTGGCATTAAAAGTTCTTTATGACAAAGCCCTTCCTACCTCGACAGTTTTTTCATGCCTTGTTCCATTCCATGATCTCTACAATCCAGCCATACTGGACAATTTATGGTTCTTTGGACATTATATTCCATGTCTCATATCTGTGCATTAATAAAAGCTGCATCTCTTGGCTAGACTGTTCTGCCTCCATTTCCCTGTCTTCCTTTAATTTCACCTTCTTCAGGAAAGTCTTACTCTTTACCCCCATCTGCTAATGCCTTCCCCTTTCAGATTACCTACATCTTCCTATATACATCTTGAATGTGCCTAGTCATTTCTATGTTGTCTCTTTCATTTGAATGTGAGTATCTTGAGGAAAAGGACAGTTTTTGCCTTTCATTGTGTTGCAAGGGCTTAGCACAGCACCTGGTAGATAAGTGCTTAACAATAGCATATTGATTGACTAATTGAAAATTCCCTATATCCTCCCATATCTATTTGACTTCAAACCTTGCCTCAGTTCTTATTCAGCCAGTCAACAGGGACTACACAGTAATACTGTCAACTATCTATACTTCCCCCTGCATTTGACTCTGGGAACAATAAACAAAGCAATACCGCCACTGTGTTTTGAAAAGCCATGACAAGTGACTTCCTTGCTGTCCCTGTCAATGACTAGCCAGGGCTTCTTAATTTTTGTGTCAAGGACCCCTTTGGCAATCTGCTGAAGCCTAAGGATCCCTTCTCAAATTACAGTTTTAAATAATTGGATGAAAGGGAAATTTTCAGACAGAGGTTAATGAAATAAAGATGTATTTTTCCCACCCAACTTCACTGTCCCCTGAAATCAGTTCACAGACCCCACAGGTGACTCAGCGACCCCAGGTTCAGAATACCTTGCCTCAACCAAAACTACTTTCTCTGGCCACCATTCCTCTAAATGAGTTGTGTCTTTCTACTGGAATTTAACTAACTCCTTGATGACTGGGAATGTCTCACTTTTTGGTCTTTATATTTCCAGTGCCTAGCTTACTGCCTGAGATAGAATAGGAGCTGAATAAATTCTAATTGACTGACTAATTGCTATGAAATAGCACAACAACCTATGTCATCAATATTATTTATAAATGTGACAAATAGTACTCAGGGAAAAAAATGTCCCTTTTCCCACAAAGTATAAAATCACCATCCAGATGTGTCTTTTGGATAGTGTTCTCTTTTGAGCCTCCAGGGTTACTGCCAGAGATAAGTGTCACAATGAACAATTGTGGGGAACTCTTCCAGACTAACAAGAAGTCACTGGAATGTGATCTTTTAAAAACCTTCTTTTGCTATGCTATACAAACTAAAAGCCACTAAACAATGGTGCCTCTTGACTGAAGAAATTAAAGGACAGAAGTTGTTTTCAAGGGCTCAATTCCACCTCCCTCAGTGTGACTTAACCTATGCTTGGGGACAATGGGATGGGATACAGAGAATGAATCACTGAGGTTATGCAGTGTTTCTAATAACTCAAGATAATTTTCCATTTTAGCATTAAGAAACATGGAGTCACTAAAGAGAGCCTAAAGATCAATAAAGGGGTGAATTAATAGTAGACAGAGATCAAATAGGATAGAGAAAAAAATTGATTCATTTCTTACGTCTAAGATTTTCAACAGTTTATTGAGAAGTGGTTGAGACTGAGAATCAGAGCTAGAAGGAATGCTTTAATTTAATCTACAAGTGGGTTTGTCATAGAAGCAAAAGCACTTGAATCCAATTGAAATTTTCTTTTTCAACTGTTGCTACAGTCCATAGTCTGTATAATTTCAGAATCTGTTTCTGAAATAAAAATTAGATACTCGGGCAGAAAATGAAATTTTGAGTTCAGAGAAGAGGACATCAATTAATCTAAGCAACAATTATTTAAAGGTAATGAAATTGAAGACCACATCTTATGGTATCTTTTTTCCTTGAAATGGTCTTATTGATGTTATTTCTATCTGACATTCAACTTTCTTGCCCGTACATCTTCCTTTCTGAACAGAAATTCTGTTTGTTCATCAAAGATGCGGCATCCTTTTCCTTAGGTGTTAGAGTTATAAACGAATGTGGATTGCCTTAATATGGAAAGTGACAGCCCTTGGCGTCTGTCTGAATATTAATGCCAAAAAGGATGGAGAAGTCATTATAGTTCATGTATTGTTCTATTAAGTTTGAACTGGGAAAGGTTTAGATTTGAGCCTTGGTGACACTGGGCAACATTTTTGTAAATAAAAATTGATTTTAAAATAGTTTTTAGCAGGTCTTGCAAATAAATTCCCCACTAAATAAGTGTTTGGATATATGCATAGAAGAGAAAGACAGGTTCATAATGGCAGGCTCTCTGCATTCAGTACTTACTCTTGCCGCATTGTAATGTCTATAGCATAGAGATCTGGATAAGTTCTCAAGCAAGGTTTTAGATTATGGATTCAAGAGACAGAGAAACTGGGTCCTCACTATGGAAGAATATGAAAGTCAATCTATGCCCTCCTAGTGAACATTTTGAGATTGGTACCTTGCAAATAAATGCCTGGAGTACTCACTAACTACAAAAATAGAAACCTGATTTATTTTGATGTAGACTCTCCAAACACTACAACTGAAAAATCTGCACAGTAGAAAGTCAGTGGGTCACAAGAAAAGGTAGAAAGGAGAGTCTCAGGGTTTGAAAGAAAATGAAAAGTGGCATTTGCACACCAGTTGAAAAGGATACACACTTGCTGATGAAGAATGCAGCCCCAAACTCCATGACTAACAGGGGGTTGGAACCAACCAAAATGAGAGAATATGAGAAAAGAGGAAGATAAACAGCTTTATAGGGCACACTTAAGATATAACTGAAAACTGTCAAATTTAACCATGAGTTAAAGTCCTTTGACACCAAATATAGGGAAGGAATGGACAGTGTAAGACACTGTCTGCAGCCTATTAGAATCTAGTTCAAAAGAATCAACAAGTATTTATCAAGGGTCAACTATGTGAAAGGTACCTATACTAAGCACTAGGAATACCCCCCCAAAAAGGCAGAAAGACTCCTGCTTTTGAGGAGTTTACAAACTGAGGGGGACAACATGTGAAAAATTATGTACAAGCAAGGTAAAGATACAGAGAGACCTATATCTAGATATAAATCTATATCTATATATGTATGATTTTTTTAAAAAAAGGAGGAAGGTGTTGATACTTGTTCAAAGCCAAAATGACCTATATCTTGATATTTGTCAACCAGTGCATACATATTTGGCTTTGAACTAAAATATGTTGGCAGTGTATGGGTTTCAGATGACCAATGATGAAATACACTTTCTTTGACTCAGCAGAAAGGTGGAAGAAAATGAGTACAGATCATTGCATACACTGACAAATATGGTTACTGGATCTATTGGTTTTACTTAACTGATTTTCTTAGTTATAAAAGGGAATATTATGGGCCAGGACAATTGGGAAATAATTGGTCTAAAATATGGCATCAAAAGCATTTTTAAAATAAATAAAATACATGGACTGGTACTAACATTCCTTTTCTCAGTTAGCAGATGCTTAGGGAATGGGATATTTTGGTTCACTGGAATTACTGGTTAACTCACAAATTTGTGTGTGTGTGTGTGTGTATGCCAAAATCATTATAAAAATGGTTTTGATCTTTCCTGTTTAGGCAGTAAAGAGTCATGAAGATAATCAATCCATTTTTGATGATTGAGGATTTTGAAAAGTGTTATATTGCAAATTCTGGACATCAGTTCTCATCACCAAGTACTGAGAAATGGAAGGCATACGGAAATTAGGTTGAATGTGTCCTGATTGTTGGGAAGATTTTTCTTCCGCCCCCCCCCCCAATCTCTGAACTCCTTTTTCCTCCTTACAATTTTTTCTCATTTAATTAAAAATTAAACAGTACAAATTCTGGTTAATTTGGAGACCTGGTTGTTTGTATCTCTAGATAGTAATTTTTTTTATTTAATAATGTTAGTCTCCTGCTAGTCTCACCTGCTTCTAAAACCTGACAATACATTTACTTTGTAAATAATGGGAGAAGAAATCAGCTTGCATAGATTTTATTTTCAAAATACCTATAAATAATAAGTTAAGGAAAACTTGCCTTTCTTTTTTAAAGGTCTAATTCAGATTCTATATCAAAATGATTTAAACTGCCTCTCTCACTAGGAAACCATATTTCAAAGCCTTTATTTATTAGACCTCTTGAAAGTGTGTTTTTAATGCACATCCTGACTTTTTGCCAAACCTTTCTCCCCTGAAACACTAAAACTAGAGCAACCCCCTTTTAAAGAGTTATATTTATTAGATTTTTACATATTGATACAGAACAATTTATCAAAATAAATCTTACTGAGAATTGGCACATAAATCTTCCAATCTTCCAACATTCTTTATATCTCCAGTGTCTACAGTAATTTTCCCCCTGATAAACATTCAGGGAAGTCACATCATGAAAACATTCTTTTCAAGAAAATCAAAACTGCAGCCTCAAGTGAGACTTTTCTGTGGCCCACTTTTAGCTGTTCTCATTCCCAGGGCACATGTGTGTGTATTTCATCTGTCAAAGGAAATTAAACCTAATTGCATTTTGAATGTAAATAACTCTGAAAATTTCTCAAGACCCTTACACCAAGTCCTAAAACAAGGTTGAATCAAAAGGGTAAGTGATGGGAGAATTTGACCAATTAGTCCTCTTTATGTGTTAGTGTTTAAATTGTTTGGGATGGTTGTTCCAAAGTAAGATGGGTAGGGGCAGCTAGGTGGTGCAGTGAATAGAGCACCACCCTGAAGTCAGGAGGACCTAAGTTCAAATCCAGCCTCAGACACTTTAACACAAAACTAGTCATGTGACCTTGGGCAACTCACTTGACCCCAATTGCCCTACTTTCCCCCCTCAAAAAAAAGCAAAAAAAAATATCAGAGTAAGGTGGCTATTTGAATTAGTTACTTGATATTGGTGCAGTACAAAGGGCCCCTGCTCTGGCACCAGAAAACTGTAGTTTAAATCTTACCAATGTTGAACAAGCCACTTAAAAGTCAGTGGAGGGGCACAGTGGAAGAGGTCTGGACTTGGAGGCAAGAAAAAATGAATCTGAATCTGACTCACCCACTCACCAGTTGTATGACCATGGCCAAGTCATTTAACTTCTCAACCTCAGTTTCCTCATCTGTAAAACACAGATAATAATAGCATCTACACCCCAGGGTTATTTGGAGAATAAAATGAAATAGCATATTAAAAGTTTTGGGGCATTTTTACCAACTTTAAAACACCATGTAAATGTTAAATGTTATTAATCTCTCTCAGCCTGTTTCCTCATTTGACAAATGAAGGGGTTGGACTTGGTGCCTTCTGAGATTTCTTCTAGTTCCAGATCTATGATCCTAAATTTCAAAAACATGAATCTGTTCAGGGCTAGATATCTCAGAACTTTTAAGTTCAGAAATCCAGCTAAGAACTCAGGGGAACCAAATGGCATAGGGGGTTGAGCTCTAGGCTCTATGTTAGAAAGTAGTAGCTAAGAGCATTTCCAATGAATAATAAAGAATCTTAGAGTCACAGGAATTTTAGAGCTAGAAGGAACCTCCAAGATCAGAAGCCTCAAGTCCTCTTTTCATGCCTACTGATATTTCTCATCCTGCTGGGATTTTTCTTTTTTTCTTTTTTTGCTTTAAAATGTAGATTATTATAAAGATATGCTTTCATGGGTTTCACATTTTTTAAAGAAGTTCAGCCAGTCTCTTCTACTCATTGGGGTTCTAACTGTATTTTTATAAGAGACCCACTTCAATGGATCAGTGCTCTTAGTAACGAGGGTATTCCCTACAATGTACAGACTGGACAATGAACCTATATCTTATTCAGTAAAATTCTTGAATATGTCTTTCTATAAACTCCCCCATAGAGGCTCTATCCAATGCAAAAAAGGGTTTCTCTAAATATTTATAGATAGTTGGATAAACTTACTGTACTAAGACTTTTGGAACACCATGTTTTATATAAATTATATATATACATGTATATATAGCATGTAAATAAATAATACATATAATATACATGGGTATATGTATGTAGATATAGAAATATATCCTTATATGTATGTGTACACACATAGAAGATATAGAATATGGATTGCTTTAAATTGCACTAAGACTTTAGGGATTTATTTATACTTATTTTATTATACTTATTTATTTATACTTCATGGATATATTCCATGCATCACTTAAGCTATCCATTTATCTTTCATTTTCATCACATAACCATCTGTATTACCAAACACACTAGCACACAGGTTGAGCTTCTAGCACAGGTTCTTTGATATGCTTTTCTAAAGGAAAGGCAGCTTTAAAGGGGTTAAAGATCTTACTTTAATTGATAGATAAGTACAGAGAAGTAGAAAGAAGTGATTATCCAAGAAAGAATACAACAGACAGGTCTCCAACTGTCTAAAGAGAGTAATAGATACCTAATCACAAGACCAAGAAACACCAACATCTGGGTTCAGGCACAGCCAGAAGATGGGGAGGAAGCGGGGGGGGGGGGGGGAAGGGGTGGCATGCTTAACAACAACTACCCAGAGTCTCATCCTCATCTGACCAAATCACAAAGAAACATTCTTCCCTATACATTGCCTTATAGCAATATCAATACTGAAAACATGGGTTTTATGGCTACAAGCAGCTCAGGATCATCAAAGTCACTGCAAAATTTTCAAAATTCAATCCAACCTATTTTCTTCTTATTATTCATTTCTGTACCATCTCATCATCTACCTGCAGTGCTGCCCAAAATTTATGTGTTGATGGACCAACTCAGTTTTCTATCTGTCCATCTGTCTGTAATGATCTGAATTCAACAATCAGTTTTGTTGTTGTTCAGTCAAGTCAGACTCTTTGTTATCATGTGGATCATAGCATACCAATACTGTCCATGGGGTTTTCTTGCTATAGATGCCAGAGTGGTTTGGCATTTCCTTCTCCAGTGGATTAAGGCAAACAGAGGTTAAGTAACTTACCCAGAAGTACACAGCTAGTAAGTATCTGGGGCCAGATTTGAACTTGGGTCTTACTGATTCCAGACCAAGCACTCTATCCACTGGACCACCTAGCTGTTAACATTTATTAAACACCTACAATGTACCAGGCAGTACAGCAAGCATCAAGGATACAAAGAAAGGTGAAAGACAGTCTCGAGTCTTAAAGAGCCCACAGTCTAAGGGAAACACTATGCAAATAAGTGTGTATGAACAGGATATATATAAACTTATATATATATATATATATATATATATATATATATATATATATGTCAAAGATAATCACAGAGGGAAAGCATTAAGACAAGGACTGGCAAAGTGATGCCTGGAGGAAGCCACAGAAATTAGGAAATGAACAGGGAAAGCATTTCGGACAGAGAGAACAGTTAGTGATGAGGTTTGGTATAAAGAGTTGGAGTGTCCCATTTAAGTAACAGCAAGGTGGTCAGTGTCACTAGATCACAGAGTATATAGAGGTGTAAAGTATAAGAAAATCAGAAAGATAAGAATGGGCCAGGTCATTAATTACTTTAAAAGTCCAACAGAATTTTTTATATTTCATCCTGATGGCAACAGGTTGTCATTGGAATTGATTAAGTAAGGAGGGGACACAATCCAACTTGCACTTAAGGAAGATAAATTTGACAGCTGACCAGAATGGGGAGAGACTGCAAGTCGACCAACCAAGAAGTTGTTGCAATAGTAATAACCCAGGCATGAGGTGACAAAGGCCCGCATTGGTGTTGTGGCAATGTTAGAGGAGAGGAGGGGCCATTATGAAATATTCCGAAGGTGCAAACAAAAGGACTTGGCAATTGATTGGATATGGTGGTAAAGAGAGTGATCTAGTCAATAGTGTGCAACTGAGTGGCACCTATAGAGAACACAGGGAAAGGCTGACAAGTCTGCTTCCAACAAAGTCTTGATGATGTAGAATGGAACTATCCTGGAGAGACTACAGAACATGCATAGATATTCATAACTGTTTCCAATCTTCTAACAATTCAGTTATGAGGACCCCTTTTTGATTGGCTATGTGGTTCAAATTTAATCAAGCTGAGTGTGGTGGGGCACACCTGTAGTCCCTGCTGCTGGGGAAGCCAAAGCTTGAGTTGAGGACTTCTGAGTTGCAGTAGGGATTAAGCTGATAGAGTATCTATACTAAGTCTATCACTAATATGATTATCCCCAATAGGAAGAGGGCCACCAGGATGCTGAAAGAGGGGCAGACTAACCAAGGTCAGAAAAAACAGAGCAGATTCCATGCCATACAGTATTAAGATTGGACCAGTGAGTAGCCACTACATTTCTATCCTGGGTGAGATAAGGATATCTAGTCTCAAAAATAAATGGGCCTTAGTCAGCTCGGGTTCAGTTACTTTATTTATGATTATGAATGCTGAATTTTGTGGATCTTCACTATATATGTGTATATACATATGTACAAATACATACACACATATATATACATATACATGTTTATAAAGTTTAAAATTACTTTCACATATATTATCTCATCTGATCCATTTTAGTCCTTCTCCCACAGCTACCAGTGAGAGACAGTGATTTAAGGGAGAGACCTTGGGGCTTTTGTCCTTAGCCAGTGAGGAGTTTGTTTTTGTTTGTTTTTTTAAATACAGGCTAGGGTTTCCAATTTTGTAAGTCCTGAAGGGGTCTCAGTATTACAAAGTCCAGGTTTTGCAGTAAGCTCAGCATCAATGCCCAGAAAAATCAAAGGATATCCTTTAGGAGAGTTCTTTAAGACCCAATCTAGCAGCAACCCATGCAGTAGTCATGCCCCATTTGGACATGAACTTTGAAGGACCAATATTACATAGGAATGGAGCCAAAAATGTATCTCTGAGATGTTGGGAGGAAATGCCCTTTTGTTCTCATTATATCTTCAGAGTAAATATTCCTTTGTAAAATCTATTCAATTTTAAGTAATTAAATACAGTTATGAAACTTTTCACTGGTGACTAATAGTGGAGGTAACATAGTCAGTGGAGACTTCAGTCAATGGCAGTGGTGAAAAGATATCCCCAAATTCCTCAAAATTCCCTGGAATCCTAAATAAGAAGTATAGCCTGCCTGGTCCTAAGAGAGTACACCAGGGCATGATTGCTTGATGTTCTTTTCAGCCACTTCGTTTTTCCAGTATGAACATCTAGGTTAGTCTCTTTCGAGTGGCTATGTATGTCATTGAAGAGGTCCTATGGCTCAATAAATCTAGTACAATTCCCCAATTCCCCCTGAGAACACTCTACCACAAAAGCCCTCCTCATCACCAAGGGCCCAGGTAGGCAGAGGTTACAGCTGACACAGAGGTACCGCCTCTGACATCTCCACTTTTCTTTTCATACCATCACTGAACTTAGGTGGAAGAACTTTTTGGGAATAGGTTATAAGGTCTTCTCATTTTGGAACCTAGAGTCACATATAAGGATACTATCTACTTTTCCTGTATCAAAAACTGTCTGAGAAACAATAGAACCTCAAACACTCCAGCTCTGAATCTATGTTATCTCAAAAACCGTTGAGTGTCCAGATATTAGGTCTATTGCTAACGGGATGGGGAACACTTGGCCCAACCAGCAAATGAATACACTCTCCATTCCTTATACCTCAGGATGAGGCGATTGAATTGAAACTGCGTGCTAGGTCACTTGGACTCTCAAGTATCCATTCACTAGGCATTCACCAGATACGAGATCTGATCACCCTGCTGCCTCAAACCCAGATCAGGCTACCCCACCTCCATACTCTACCTCTTCTCTCCATCATATGTTTACTTGCAGGTGCTACTTCCATTTATCCATCTTCCACGAACTTCTCAACCCTTCCAAACTGACTTCCAACCCAAACACAAAAGTGAAATTCCTCTTTTTAAGGTTCTTTTAAACAATCTTTTAATTGATAAATATGATGCTCTTTCCTTAGTCCTCATTTTAATTTTTAGTATTTGACACTGTAGAACCTTTCCTTCTAGAACATGGATGGGACCTGGAATCAGGAATACCAGAGTTCAAATTTGGTATGCTAGATATCCAAGTGGCACAGTGGATAGAGCAATGAAATCAGGGTAAGGAAGATCTGAGTTCAAATTCTTCCTCACACCGTTACTAGCGATGTGACTATGGGTAAGTCACTCTACCTCAGTTTCACCAACTGAAAAATGGTTAATGATAAAATAGCACCTGCCTCCCATGACTATTTTGAGGAGAAAAATGAAATAACATTTTCAAAGCACTTAGCACACTGCCTTACACATTGTAGGCATTTAATAAAAACTTATTACCTTCCTTCCAAAACCTCCTCCCTTCTCCCTGCTCCCAAATCATTAGCATTTTCTCTCTTCTCCAAGCATTTGTTTTTATCCACATACTTGCTATGTCCCTCATTATATTGGAAGTTCATAGAAAGCAATAATTTTTTTTGTCTTTGTTGTCATAGGACCGCATACTGTGCTTTTATTTACGAAATAACTTTTGCTTTTGTTGTTGAATTGAATTAAATGAGCTCCACAAACAGAAACATCTAGAGAGTCCTTCTATCTGAACATAGCACATGATATCTTCTAAAATACTGGCAAGAATCATTGGTGAGGTATGTCTTACCAAAGTGAGCTAAAATTGATTACCTGATTTATCATTATTGATGTTGAATTTTGCATTTGTTAGCTATAGATGATAGATAGAGATAGATAGATAGATAGATAGATAGATAGATAGATAGATAGATAGATAGATGATAGATAGATAGATAGATAGACAGACAGACAGACAGACAGACAGACAGACAGATAGATAGATAGATAGATAGATAGATAGATAGATAGATAGATAGACAGACTAGATAGGATAGATAGATAGATAGATAGATAGATAGATAGATAGATAGATAGATAGATAGATGCCATTTAAACTTGCTTTCATGTACATTATCCCGTCCGATCCATTTTACAAATGAGGAAACTGAGGCTTTGATAAGTTAAATGATTCATAAATCAAAGAGAGCACAGCTTGTACTTGAACACAATTCTTTAAATATCATTCAATCCAATTCTCCTTTTGCATATTAGCACAGGTCTCTCCTGAATATTCTTGAAGTTCTATATATGTTTTTAGGGGGTGAGAAGAACATTTTAAAAAGAGCATTAAAGCTGGAATTAGTAGAGATGGGTTTGAATCCCAACCCCTCCACTCACTAGATAAATGACCTTGAGTAAAATCACTTACCTTTAAGGTCTTAGCTCTCTCAACCATAAAATTATGGGATTACTTCTAAAATTAGGGTAACTTCTAAGATCACTCACTTCCAGCTCTAAATGCTATGATCCTACAGTTCTGACAGACTAGAAATATTGAACATGGCATTATCCTCTGAAATCTCCACCGTTAGAATCACCCCTTTTGAGTCAGAAAACAAAAAACAAGATGTTGTTTCCAGAAGACCACTGTTTTGTTTTGAAAAGATAACATAAAGTTTTTCTTTGGTTTACTTTGCTTTTCAATAAAATAAGACAAATAATTGGAGTGACTCCCAGTAGTGGGAAGTTAGAGGCTAGATATTATGACAGTGCCTCCATGGATAGGAAGAACAAGCTACAGAAAATAGCCTGAGAGAGATTTGTATGTACTTATCAGCGTATGTGTTGCTTTGCCTCTATAGAGTGTCATCTCCTTGTGGACAAAAATTATTTCATTTTTTTTCTTTATATCTCTAGCACTTAGCACAGTGCCTTGAACATAGTAGGTGCTTAGTGAATGTTTATTATATTGAATTAACTCAGAAAAACAAGTCATAGCAGTGTATTTATTGTAACTTCTGTCTTTTGATGTTGTACTGTTCTTCCATCATATACCAGCCATATCCTCAGAAGAGGGTAAAGAGAAAGCCCAAAAGAAAAATAAGATAAAGTAAGGAAGATGTGGGGTAGGGAATGGGATGAAGTCTGATAAAGGAAAAAAGGAGAAATCTAAGTCAATGGTCAGGGGAGACAGGGGAAATATAGCATAAAAAAGAATAAAAATATTCCTTGATCCCAGGTCCTTTTGAGTTTTAATACTTCAGCATAACCAAGTGTTTTGTCTATTTTCTATCATCTTTATCTCACCATCTTTACTATCCCCAACATCAATATAAAGATCCTTTGATACAGACCCTGAACCCGAGTTTTAAAGTATGAAAATTAATACATACAATTACAGGATCACAGACGTAGCCCTGGAAGGGACCTTGCAGATGATCTAGTCTAACCCTCACATTTTATGGAAGAGGACCCAAAGCCCAGAGAGGTTAAGTCATTTACCTAAGTTCACATGCGTAGTGAGAAACAAGAGTTTGGATTCAAATCCAAGTCATTTAATATCAAATCTAGGGGCTGTCTGCATTGAACTTAAAATGGTAAGTGAAATCATCTATCCAGTTGAGCCATCTTATTTTAAAAGTAAGGAAAATGAAAGGTTATATGACACACCCAAAACCAGAGTGCCCAAATGGCAAAGTCATGATTCAAACCTAAATTCTCAGAATCTAAACCCGTTGATCTTTCTATACCCTCTTGTTGCAAATGTGTCTTTTGTGTAACTTTTTTTGTGATAGAAACCATTATACCCATGTTTATACTCATGATTTCTGCCTTGGTTTTTGTTGGGCTTAGTGATAGATAATTCAGGCAGAAATAGGAAAAATACCTTTCCTGGTATTTCTTTAATTAAAGAAAAAAATCCCATCCTGCACATTTAAAATATAATTACTGAAAGCAGGACAACCCAGTAACAGGATACACCATTTTATTTAAGTTGGTTGATTTGCCTGAGTGTGCATTTAAAAGGACTTTTGTCCCCCTTTGTACATCACACTCCAATAGTAGTAGGATTAGGAAAAGGAGGAAGAAGAAGAGTGGTTGTAGTAGCAGTGGTAGTAATGGTAGATGATGGTGGTGGTGGGAGTGGGAGTGGGAGTGGTATAGTGGATCCTACCTGGTTCCTGTCTCTATAAAGACAGATTTACAGATCCTTTTGGCCTGGAATCAACCTAGTCATCATTAGGCTTCTAAGGTTACTCTGTGATTATCAAATCTACTTGTAAGCTGAAGTGGCCTTTGAAAAACTTAAGTCAACTAGATGTCAGGATAAATGATTAGGGTCATCAATTTCTAGAGGAGCCTGAGAGATCATCCAGTTCAAACTCTCTAACTTTATAGATGAGCAAATTGAGAGGCAAAAAGAGCTGGAATGACTTCTGAATGATTATAGAAATGTTAAACTAGGTTCAGATCTAGCAATACAGACTCCAAATCCACAGTTCTCCCTGTTCCTCAAATGATAAAGATGGCTCAATCAACAAACATTTATTATATATACATACATACACACACACACACACATATATATATATATATATATATATATCTCCAATAGATACAAGGAGATTTGGGGGAGGGATGACATTAGAAGGAGAAGTAGTCATGGAAGGCCTCATATAGAAAATGGCTCTTGAGCCAAGGCCTGAAGAACTAGTTTAACGATATACAATTGTTCCACACCTTAAGTTTCCCTTGTATGCAGTCACTAGACCCTGAAAACCCTGAAGAACTTTAGTAAGACAAGCATCTCTGATCTTTTTTCCATCTTCCTTAGTACAAGTCTAAATAGGAAAATAAAGAAGAGATGAAGGAAGAAGACATAATCACTCTTTTCTTCTGTTGTTGTTTTTGCTAGAGTCCTTTCAGTTGTGTCCACCTCTTCGTGATCCCATTTGGAGTTTTCTTGGCAAAAATATTGGAAGGGTTTGCCATTTCCTTCTCCAGATCATTTTACAGATAAAGAAACTGACGCAAACAGGGTTAAGTGACTTGCCCAGGGTCACACAACTAGGAAGCATCTGAGGCCAGATTTGAACTCTGGTCATCCTGACTCAAGGCCTGGCACTCTATCCACTATGTCACCTAGCTACTTCTTAATTACTCTCCACCTCTTAAAATCACTTTTTATTCTTTTTAATTTACTTAACCTGTGTACCTATTATAAATTTATGTGTACAATATGTATATGTACATATAATACCCACCAGTAAAGTACCTAGGTGGTGTGGTGGATAGAGTGCTTGGCCCACAGTCACGTCCAAATATTACTTCAGACACTTATGAGCTATGCAACCATATGCACATCACCTAACGTCTTTTTGCCTTAATTTCCCCATCTGTCAAATGGGGATAATAATATCACTGACCTCCCAGGCCAGGGATGTCGTAAGGATCAAATGACATATTTGTTGAGTGCTAAACACAGTGCCTGTCCCACAGGAGGTGCTAAGTAAATGTCAGTTATTATTATAGTTGTTAGTGTGATGATGATGATTTGATGATGATGATGATGATGATGATTATATAAACTCCTTTAAGATAGGGGATGAATTTGTCATTATACGTATAGTGTCTGGAATATTATGGGTGTTTAATAAAGTCTTGTTAAACTGAATTAAAGTGTGGCTAAAGCATATATATATATATACATATATACAATGTAAGTATTTATATAATATATATATATGCACATAAACATACACATATGCATACTTTAAAACTGAGAGAATCTGACAGATCCTACATGAGGTGGAGAATGGAGGCCTCTAGAAGAATGGAGTTTGAAAACAGGGAGCCATATAAGAAGCTATTTAAAAGTGGGAGAACAATATCCAGCAAGGGTTCAATCACTCAGCAAGGAGTCACAGAGACAGAAGCCCTTGAATGCAAATAAGACCTCTCCAGAAGAACCTCAGCCTCTAGCACCAGGACCTGATATCATCTATTATTTAACACCATTCATCTTTTGCTTTTTCTGAAGACTGGTTGGTTACTACCTAGTCCCAGATGGATCTTTTAAATGGTATTCAGGAGAGTGGATATTATGCTGAAAGATTATAATTAACTCAGTAACAGAATGGACCCAACATGTTAATATTGCATTTTATCTTTCTCTTCCTTTCCCGTGTTCCTCTCCCACTCCCAGTAATTGTACTGGATATCAAAAGTACTGTAAATACAGGATTATCATTTTAAGGCTCAAAAGATGCTACAAAATATCCACTTCCTTAAATAGATTATTGGGATCATAACAGTCTACAGCTTTTGAAATGCTAGAAAAAAATCCCACCACCATATGAAGTGTGTCTCACTCTTGGAACCAAATACAGATTTTTGATATAAAACAGTTTATTATTAGTCTCTTTTAATGCTAATATTCTATAATTCCATAATTATTTATAATGCCTAGTTTGTTGGTAAGGACAGAGTGAAAACTGAGATACAATAAGAGCCCTCTGGAAATTTAGTAGTGGACAAATTTTATGCTTTGAAATGGGGAAGAAGAGCTTACCATTAGTATCAGGCCTATTAAAAAAACACTGTAAAACATTACATCAGGGTATTAACTGCATGAAGGCATTAACTGCACTTGCAAAACGAGTCATTGAAAGAAAATGTGCTCTCACCATGAAAATATAGATCCATTCCTAGCTTGGCCCTTCTCTTAGCAATGTGAATATGGTTAGTTTCTTTTGTGCATTAGCCCAGTAATTAGCATCTAAATTTCTCCACTGGCAAAATTCAATGATACAGTGCTTTGAGATCTCTAAATAAAGAGAAATTTAATTCACACTATCGTTTTTTGTGTTTCTTCTATTTTTAAATTCTTTTTTTGTGTTTCTTCTATTTTAAAATTTAATTTTTTTTCAATTAGCAAGCATTTTCCTTCCCTTTCTCCCACTACAATTTTTAGCTTTCTATATGCATCTTGAGGTCATATTTAAATATCTATTCCTTCAAAGTGGTTGTTTTTTCTATCTACTACATTATATAGCCTTCCTCCAATAGTTACTATATTTTATATTGTAGTCTTAGCATTTGTTATTGGGCTATAGAGATAATAGCTCTTCTCACAGGTCAAACTTTTGTTTTTGTTTGTTTTTTTTTTATTACCTTGTAATTCATTCTTACATCATTAGTGCCCTGATATGTAAACCATATTCTCTTATCTCTAACAGCTAGTGCAATAGAAGAGCTAAATCAAAGATTCTACTTCAGATAGAAGTTTGAAATAATAAAGTGATATGTGTATGTATATACATCTATACACACATATTTATATATATGAATACACAAATGCATGGATATATAATGTAGGTCAATGTGTATGTATACAGAGAGCTATTCATAGATATATTTTCATATAATATGTGCATATATAAATATAGATATGTATATTTTGTACAGTGCATCAGAAGTTCTCAGATTATCATGGTAAAATATTACCTTCCCTTTCCTGTTCCTCAATTAATTCTATAAACATACTTTAACACATCCCAAGTTCGTGCTTCAGAACTCCTACCTTCAAAGAACCTATTGTCTAAACGAGCTTTTAGAAAACTATTTCCGTACCCCATTAGTTTTAGGGGCCCATATAACTCTCTAGGTCAATGTTCTCTAAACAAAAACAGTAATATTGAAGTTGTTTGTTCTTCGATATCTAATTAGTCCTCAGAAAAAGTAACATGTATATATTTCAAGTTTTTAACAATTAATGTACAAGTTTTAAAAAGAAAAAAAACTTTCAAATGTGGTATTTGTTTAATTTTGCAATTTTTCACATGTAAGATTCTGTGGTATTTCCTTAGTGAAGGGTAAAAATGAATGGGGCTACCACCTTATATTGACTGAATTAGTAAAGATAGTAAAAGATATAAATAGTGAATGTTATGGGAGTTGAGGGATGAAAGGCATATTAAATACACTATTGATAGTGATATGAGCTTGTCAAATTGTTCTGGAAACCATTTTTAATTATGCTAGAAAAGTTACTAAACTATTTGTCTACCCTTCAACCAGTAATTTCACAACTAAGACCATGTACCCAGAGAGTTGAAATGTAACTTCCAACATATACCAAAATATTCATAGTAGTAACTTTTAATTTGGTGGAGTGGGAGACAAAAGGTTGCCCATCAATTGGGAAATGGCTGAACAAATTGTGGCATATGAATGTTATGATATATTCTTGTGCTATTAAAAATGGTGAATATGAAGAAATTATAGAAATATGAGAAAACTGAGTTGATAGAGATTGAAGAAAACAAGGCCAGGATTAAAATGTACAAATGGCTACAATAATGTAAATTAAGACAGCACTAAAATCTAACAATTCATAGCAAATGCAGTGACCAAATTTGGGTGTAAAGGAAATATCTTGGAGCACCCTCTCTCTCAGAAGAGAAGTAGTAGACTATAGATATATAATGTTATAGTCTGTCAATTGATGTGGCTATATCATATGGGTTTACTTAACTCGGGGTTTCTTAACTTTTTTTGTATGTCATGATCACTCTTGTCAGTCTTGTCAGTCTATGGAGTCCTTCCTAAATTAATGTTTTTAAATTCATAAAGTATATAGGATAACAAAGGAAACCAATCACATAGAAATACATAACAAAATATTTTTCACATTCAAGGTCATGAGAGCTCCCTGAAATCTATCCATGAATGCCTTTATGGACCCCTAATTAAGAACCTTGGGGGGTGGCTAGGTGGTACAGCGAATAGAACACCAGCCCCGGAGTCAGGAGGACCTGAGTTCAAATTCGGCCTCAGATATTTGACATACTTACTAGCCATGTGACCTTGGGCAAGTCACTTAAACCCAATTGCCCTTCCTTCCTTCCCCCCTCCAAAAAAGAACCTTTGGTTTAAATGGCTATTGCGGTTGTCATTGTTATTATAAGATGGGAAATATTAGGAAGTTACTGAAGTATAACAATGAATTTTATTAATAAAGTTTATTTAAAAGAATAAATGAGGGCAATTTCCTCTTCTTTAAAAATGTTTATAAAGGGGTGGCTAGGTGACACAGTGAATAGAGCACTGGCCTTGGAGTCAGGAGGACCTGAGTTCAAATCCAGTCTCAGACACAACATAAAAACTAGCTGTATGACCTTGAGCAAGTTGCTTAACCCCAATTGCCCTCCAAAAAGAAAAAAAAATGTTTATATGGCTTTTTTTAATAGAAATTTAAGTTTCAATCAAGTTTGTTTTAATCTGTATAAGTTCGATTGAATTAGAAAGTTGAATTGAAAGATTAGCATTGCTTGGGTAACTAGGGCTGTCCATATTCATTAAAAGAGAATAAAACATAAACTTCCATTTCAAATTTCTGAAGTTTATTATAGTATAGCAAATTAAAATGTTTATAATTCTCACTTCACCATCCAAGAAACTTGTGCAGAAACAGAGCATTCAGAAAAACTTAGGGGCTTGATTTATTTATTTGTTTATTGCATATACAGTATGTATCATGATAGAATGAAATAACAGTAGCATTATGTGTATATAAATATATATAGAGAGAGAGAGAAAGAAAGAGACAGACAGACAGAAAAAGAGACAGAGGGAGAGAGAAAGTGCAAGCTCTCTGGCCGTAGAACTGACCCCTGAAGTCCTTTCCAGGTCTAAATCCAAGATTCCTATACACTACTAACCTTAGTATAATATGGGATTAACTATTATAAAATGGCCAATTTTTATTTTGATAATACAAAAAATCATGCCTTATGATAACACAATTCTGACAAGGAAGTGAATTGCTAGGGAGTGAAAGGCCCCATGACATAATTAGATTGGGCTCTCGACTTGGAGTCAGCAAGGCCCAAGTTCAAATCCTGCCTCAGATACTTAATAATTGTGACTCTTAGTGAGACAGATCCTCTCTACGCCTTAATTTCCTCACTCATAAAATGAGGGTTCAGTGGCCTCAAAGGTCCTTTCCCACTTGAAATCTATACTCCTCTGAGAATGTGCACATATTGATCTTTATTTTTAATATACTTCATTCTCAATCCACTAAAGCATCTGAGAAAGAGAGAGAGAGAGAGAGAGAGAGAGAGAGAGAGAGAGAGAGAGAGAGAGAGAGATTGAGAGAAGGTACAGCAAGTAGCAACAACAAAAAAAATAATGTTTTGCATACCTTAAGTGTATGTGAGTGATGCATTACTAGATACTTTACAGAATAATTGAGGCATATGTAACAGAAATGTACTTACTACTTTTTCATAATGTGGTGGCCTGAATTACCCATTATATGAGGATAACACATAAAAGCCCTTCTCCACATCAAGTGATAGTTCAAAGGAAGAGAAGCTGAGTTGTCCCCATGCGCAAACCACACCTCCCAAATTCTAAGAACAAGAATGTGAGGTCTGCATTTTAACTACTTCTCCTTGACATGAAACAGTATTTCTGCATCTCCTACTGAGGGAAAGTCAGGTAGTCTCAGCTACAAAGATTTCCTTTAGGTTTCCACCCTCTACTCCCCTCCCCCTCTTTTCCATTCCCTCTCAAGAATGACATGTCACTGACTAGTCTCAGGTCAGTCTAATTTAAAAACTAAATTCAGCTGAGTTCCTTCCACTACATCAGGGTAATATGGAATTCTGTAGCTCCCTCCCTACTAACCCCCCCCCCCAAAAAAAACCCAAAGCATATATATTTCCCAGTAGATTTCAGAGCATATTTCCAATTTCAAAAGCAGTGGGTTTGCGTACAGTTTGCTCATTCCTGTAGCTTCTGCAGCTTCCCTCAACATTTGTATTGGCACTATTGAAAGTAATCACGTCGAAGAGTCATTTGTATTTGAAGCTAATTTCTCACTCCCTGGATGGCTTCTCTACTCTCCTCCCCCTCCTTTTAAAGATGTGTTTGCTGTTATTAACACATCATTTGGACTATCTCCCTGCAACCACATTATCTATAAGTTCACTAGGAAATTCAAATAAATTCATGCTTCAACTCCAACGAACAGGAACAATAATGAGCATTTGATAAGTGTTATGTGCAAGGCACTGTCATAATGGAAAAGTCACTGAATCTGGAATCACAAGATCGGAGTTCTAGTCCCATTCCTGCCCCTTCCTACCTGTGACCTTGGACAAGTTACCTAACTTCTGGACCTCAATTTTCCCATATGTCAAATAAAGTGGCTGGATTTAATGATTAGCCCTAGATCTATGATCCTGTGATTATTGTGCTAGACACTTGGCATATAAAGAAACATAACATAGCTACTGTCCTCAAGGAGCTTATATTCTACTGGAATGGGGAAAATACATTTACATAAATAAACACATACAAGATAATATAAGAAGAGATAGAGCACTAATAATCTGGTGGATGAGGATAGGGAATAAGGAGGAAAGATACCTATAGCAGGTAGCCCCTAAAGAGAACCTTGAAAGAAACTTTAAAAAAAAAATTTAAGATGCCGAAGTGAGGAGGAGAGAGGCAAGCAGTTCTGATTTGCCATATGTCATATCCTGGGGTTTTTTTCCTGAAAATTAATAGGACAAATGGTAGCCCAGCCCATGCTGATTTAAACCTGGATATCTCTTTCATGGACATATTACACACTGGAAGGGGATGTCCTGTGGGCGCTCATCAAGGTGTGGCAGGAGACAAGGTTCAATTCCAGTCAACAGGACTTCAACTCCAAGCACAGTTTTGTTTTTTATTTTCCCATATCAAAGAGATCATTAAGATAGCCAAGAAGTATTGTTTCTCAAAGATATTTGCAAGGTTTAAGTGAGAGAACTCTCTACTCCAGCCAGAATGATCTACTACCAAGTTCAGCAAACTCATCATATGAATTCCTTTTTCCAAATCTCTTCTACCATCATCCACCTTTTCCCACCCAATTCTGTCTAGATTCAGTCAAAAGGCTGCACCCAAGAATTTAGGAGGCCACATGTAACATGGAGGTCACAGGTTCCCCACCTCAGTCTGGAGTGTAGTTTAAAAGAAAGACAGAGACATACAGAGACAGACAGAGACATAGAGACAGAGAGAGAAACAAACACATAAAGCAAGTGTCCATCACTTCTGACAGATAGATATTATGAAATACTATTATGGTGGAAGGAATGATAAATAGGAAGAACTGAGAGAAATGTAAGAAATAGATCACTTTGGCATCATAAACCAATATCAGCCTTGTATTGGTTGGTCACCTTTCAACTTGATTCATATTTACATAACAGTTTGAAATACCTATAAATCATTGTGAGTTCAAAAGTAACTCATTTGGGATAAGCATGCATGCTTGATATGATCTGTGCCTCCAAAGTTTTCTGCTTTTGTTTCATATTGACGCTATTCCTGTACTGCCTTAGGGATACTGAGGTTTCTAGACATTGTTGCCTATTACTGATTTCCTCTCTACTTTTCTCCCTCCCTTTCCAAACATTTGTTGTTGAGCATCTCTTGTGTAGAATTGTGTAAAGTGATACAGACAGAAGAAAGAATTGGGAGGCAAATGCTCAAATGATTATAACGTAAATCAAGATAACACTAAAATACAACAGAATTCAGATCCAATGCAATGACCATTTGGTTCTCAAGAACTGATGCTGGAACAAATTTCCTTTCAGTAGAGAGGTGGAAGGCTACAGGTAACATAATTTCATACTCTGTCAATTGAGATTGCTAAGCTAGATGATTTTATTTGATTAGTTGTTTGTTACTGTGGGAATAGGTATTATATGGGAGGACACTATAAAAGGCAAAAGGCATGGGAAGAATTTTCTCTTGTTCATCTCTTCAAACCCTACCCACTTACTTTTATTTTTTGAGATTCATCTTCTTGATAGATATCTGTTCCAACCCACAGAGATCTCTTTTGCTCCTGAATTCAGGATACTCATTTGACACAATTGTGCAGTGTTTTCTGAATTTTATACTTTTTTATAATTTATATTTAATTTGTTTTGTATTCACGTCTTGGTTGGCTGTTGTCTTTCCTTCTTGAAGAGGACCTAAATGACATCACTACGCTAGATTCAAATTGCGGCTCAGAATGTTCTACCACAGGTCAGGCACAAATGGTCCGTGTGAACATTTGGGGTGGATTCTCTAAATAATGATCATCTTGAACTTCTTTTAAGCTGCTTCATTTATGCTTTGCTCATAGAGCACAGCACCTTCTCTGATGTAGGGACACCTATGCTGAGTAGTCCTGTGACAGTGTCTCCCATTTCACACAACCAATTCCAAAGTTCTTAAGGGAGACCTTGAGAGTGTCCTTGTTTTACTTCTTCTGACCACCATGTGAATGCTTGCCCTGTGTGAGTTATCCATAAAATAGCCTTTATAGCAAGCATATGTTTTGCATTTGAACAACTTGGCCAGACCATTGGAGTTGCATTCTCTGAAGTAGTTTGAACGCTTGGCAGTTTAGTTCAAGATACCAGTGTCTGGTATCTTATCCTCCCTGGTGATCTTTAGAATATTCCTAAGACAACTCAAATGGAAGTGATTCAGTTTCCTGGCATGGCTCTGGCAGACTGTCCAGATTTTACAGGCATACAGCCATAAAGTCAGTCTAATACCTCTTCTCTCCCACACTTTCCTTTGGATTCTCCCAAACACTGAGCTAGTTCTGACAAAGTATGCATCAACCTCATTATCAATGTGTACATCTCTGTAAAGTACACTACCAAGGTAAGGGAACTTATCCACAGCATTCAAAACTTTTCCATTTTCTGTAACTGATGGTTCCACATATGAATGGTGTCTTTTGAACCAAGTGAACTACAAACTTCCTGAAGGCAAAGATAATATTTTGTATTTCTCGGTATTCTCCCTAAAGTCTAGCACCAAGTTCTGCACATAGAGGTATCTGACAACAAATATTTGGAAAGGGATAGAAGTAAAAAAGAAGAAAGGAAATGAACAATGTGCAATAATGAATAGGAACCTTCATTTCACCAAGGCAGCACAGAGTTAGAATCAAAATAAAACAAAGGTGGAAAACTCTGGAAGCACTGATCAAACATGCTAGCTTATCATTGATCAATTATTTTCTAATTCAAACTCATTTTAGGTAGTATATATTGGGTTATATAGATGCAAGTAATGTTGAAAGAACATACCAGACTAGTACTGGTTTATGATGCCAAAGTAATCTTTTCTTTAACAATTTCTAAGAAATGTCTAAAAAATAAACCAAATTGCATGTTTAGATAAACTTAATCTCACTTCTAATTACTCATACCTGCATATGACCATCACAATGTCAAAAATTCTGTAAAAATATTAAAAAAAAACAGTGGAAAAGGCAGATAAAAAAGAAAATAACTATCTGAATCTAAGTACTTGGGGTGTTTTCCCTATGACAAAGAAGACTTCTTAATTCACTCCAAAATAACTGCTACTAAATCTACTCCTTTTTAAATCCTAAACTAAATTAAAACTCAAAAACTTTTTTTATCAATGACATTTATAATTACCTCATCACTAGGTGCTGATTTCCAATTAGCTAACCCAATTCAAGAATGATGGTTAGGAAGAAGTAATCCCTCATTCGACCGAGCAATTGAGTACTCTGCCCAATACCAAAAAGTACTTGGAGGAAGTACCAAACTCTGTATGGTTCCCAGAAAAATGACAAATTCTATCCATGTCTTGAAATTATCAGTCTTTGTTATTCTAAAGGTCTGGCTTAGGTGAATTTCTTTAATTAGTCTTTTATTCAACTCTTTTCCACAGGAAGATTCCATTTTCTTTCCTTCATGCTCTGTTTTCATCCTGGCTTCCATGAACTAACTAACTCTCTCTCTATACATATGTGTATATATATATACATATGTGTGTATATATACATATGTGTATATATACATATGTGTATATGTATATATACATATGTGTATATATGTATGTATGTATATTCCACCTGCATTATTTCTGCCCTATTTGATAAACTCACTCTTCAACTTTTTCTGTAGTATTTTAGCTTTATGGGTGAAACCAACCCAAGATGTAGGGCCAACAGCAAGTTGGCTGAGAAATAGATAGAACCCCGACTACATATATGGTCGACAATTTTGCAAATGTAATTTTTAAAGCATTAAATTAATTTTAAAAATATATTGTACTCAGGGGCTGGCTAGGTGGCACAGTGAGTAGAGCACCAGCCCTGAAGTCAGGAGGACCTGAGTTCAAATCCAGCCCCAGACACTTAACACAAAAACTAGCCATGTGACTTTGGGCAAGTCACTTTACCCCAACTGCCCTCCAAAAAAAAAAAGCAAAAAAAAAATCTATTGTACTCAATAAGGGTAGTATTAGACTCCACATGGTAGGTGGTCACCAAGTTATATACTTTCAATTACCTCATATTTGGTGATAACTCAACCATTTAAAAAAAAATCTTAATTTAATCCATACAAAAAAAAATTTGAAAAGTACATTATAATGTAACCATCACTGTAGTAAATAAGCATTACATAGGACACAAAAGAAGTATAAAACAATTCCTGCCCTCTGATAGTTTATACTCTATTTAGGGAAATGAGATAGATATACATAAAACATAACAAATAGATAATGCTTGATTATATGTCAAAAATGAATTATATGTATAATAGATGTTCCAAGAGTTAGAGAGAATGGTCAATGTGAACTAGTATGGATGGTGAAGGTTTCGTAAGGAAATCTGGACCTCAATTCAGACCCTTGTAGAATGATCTGCAAATGTGCAGAGAAAGAAATGAACAATGTGTCTTCATACAATAGCAAGGGAGGCCATTGCCTTAACTAGACCTATGTGTTTAAAAGGGGGAAATAACATTTTTCATCACTGTTGCTATGCTGCCTTTGCTGAGGCTTTGGGGTATGTGTGTGTGTGTGTGTGTGTGTGTGTGTGATTTTTTGGAGTGATTTTGTTTGGACAGTGGTTGTCAAACAAAGTTACTGAAATATATAAAGGGACACCTCAAAAAGTGGTGGATTACCCCTCCTTTGAGGGGAGGCAACTGATGGCACACTGGATAAAGTGCTGGGTTTGGAGTCAGGAAGACCTGAGTTCAAATCCAGCCTTAGATATTTACTAGCTGTAAAGTAAGTGACCCTGGTCAAAGTCACTTAACCTCAGTTTCCTCATTTGTACAATGGAGATAATAATAGCACCTACCTCCTAGGATTATTGTGAAAATCAAATGAGATAACTGTAAAGCCCTATAGTAAGTATTATATAAATGTTACCTATTATTTAGAGCAACTAGGTGGTACAGTAGATAGAGTGCCAGGCCTGGAACTAGGAAGATATGAATTCAAATCTAATCCAGACACTTACTAGTTTGTGACCCTGGGCAATTAACTGTTTAACCCCATTTACCTCAGTTTCTTCATCTGTAAAATGAGCTAGAGAAGGAAACTGCAAACTATTCCAGTATCTTTGCCAAGAAAATTCCAAATGGGGTGAGAGAGAGCCAAATATGACTGAATTATTTACAGATTATCACTATGTCATAAGAGGTCTATTCAATAAGATATGCACTTAAAAATTTTTCAAGTTTTTTTATGTTTGTAGAGAATCTGTATCACTTACTCCCAATCCATGGTGCTTTAAATTTTAGCCTTTTATTTTTCGGAGATCAAAGGGCTAAAACTTTAATAATCCTGAAGCAACACCAATATCACAAGCAACTTTCATCACAACTGGAAATAATTTTGTAAACTTTGGAATATCAGTACATACCAATTAACTCCTCTCAATGCATTTAAGCATGTTTGACAATCCCTTCCTTTATTCTTTAAATTTAAAATTTTATAGATTCAGTAATATCAAGTTAAAAAAGTGTCACAACTCTATGGACTGAATGATTTTTATCTTTAGCACTAAGGATTTATGAGTAGAGAAGATTAAAATGAGAAGGAAAAAAAGAGATACCACTGAAAAAGGTAAAGCATCTACCACTTCTTCAAATTCAAATGATAGCCCAAGGCAGAGCAAATGAGGTGGGAGATGGAAAAGGGAAAGAGAAGCTGGGGAGGGAGAGAATGCACAAAACAAATGTGATCCTTGAGTTTTAAAACAACTGAGTTCTGAACCTATTTGGGAGCAGGCATAGAGGCAACAAAATGGAACTTTGAAGTCAATATAAGAAGTGTCAACACTGAGTTAAGTTATTAAATTTAGCTAGAAAATATGGCTTGAAAGTTTAACTTAGAATGAATTAAGGAAATGCCAAAGAATGAGAATACAAAGCAAAATATTTTCTCCTTAGGGGTCAACAGGTTGGTATCCAACATCTGGGAATGGTTAAGTATATTTTAGGTGGCAGGTGGCTTTAGGAAATAAAACCCCTGTAGAGAGTTAAAAATATTTCCCTCAACTAAGTATATCTATTTGATTCTTTGTTGATTATCCTTTTGGTGCTTAAAACATGAAAACTTATCTTCAGGCGCATCAGAGTTATTTCATATGTAGCAATGGCAAAAATTCTCAACTCAGATACATAGCCAATTCTTTTTTTGTTTACAGAAGTTTCATTTCCAGGACTTTAAAAGCTGGAATGTACACAATTGTTAGAAATCTGTTACCCAACTATTGTTATATTTATTTTAAAAAAATAATATTTATTGGTTTTCTTTCTACAACTTGATTTCATGGACCTTGATACTTTTACAATCCAATTAGTTTTCTCAGAGGAGCCACAAATGTTAAGGCAGAGAAAATGACCTCAGCTTTGACACTGAAAAGAGCATGTTGAGAACTAAGACCCTTTTAAAAAATAAATGCTAGACCCAGAGGCAGGCCCAGGAGGTGCGGCCAGCAGATGGAGGCCCAGTAGGGGCCTGATAAACTTGGAGGGCAAGTCTTCCCACCAAACACAAGGGCCACTACCAGGCCTATCACCAAAGGGCTGGGATTAGAAAGAGCAAGGTAAGAACCAGATACATGGGCCCTGTCTCAGACAGCAAATACTCCTGGGGCTACCACTTCATAGCCCAGAAATTTTTTTTTTTTTTAAAAAGCCCTTATCAAGACCTCCAAAGACCAGGAAGATAGAATGAACCTGACCTGCTGAAAACATAGTAACTCTTGCCCCAGGGCAAAACCCTCTACAGTAAAGGCTTGGGATCCCTAAAGGAAGGGCGTGGCTAGGGCCCTGCCTCAAAATGGGTAGAAAGCAGACTACAAAGACAAAGACTCTGGAGTCCTACTATCCTCAGAGGGAGGAAACAAACTCAGAGGGAGACAATGTGGACTCCACACCCACAGCTGAAACATCAATAGGGAATGGGTCCCAAGCACAGAAAGCTCTCCTAGAAGAGATCAAAAGGAACTTTGAAAACTGAATGAGAGAGATAGAAGACAAAATGAATAATTCTCTCAAAACCAAAATAGCAGAATTAGAAAAACATTATAATGAAGAAAACATCTCTCTAAAAAGAAAAGTGTATGATATGGAAAAGGAGCTGCAAAAATTAACCAAGGAAAATGATGTGCTAAAAACTAGAATCAACAAATTACAACAAATAACTCTATGAGGAACCGAGAATTAGTCAAACAAATCAACAAGAATGAAAAATTAGAAAAAGAGGTAAAATACCTCAAAGAAAAAATAACTGACCTGGAAAATAGATCCAGGACATATAATCTGAGAATGATAGGCCTACCAGAAAATCATGATGAAAAAATGAACCTGGACAACATTCTCCAAGAGCTCGTTAAGGAAAACTGCCGTGAGATACTAGAACCTGAGGGTAAAATAGAAATTGAGAGAATCCACCTGACACCTGCTGAAAGAGATCCTAAACTGAAAAGTCCTCGAAATGTTGAGGCCAAACTCCAGAACTGCCAGGTAAAAGAGAAAGTGGCCAGAAAGAAACAATGCAAATATCGAGGGTCCACAATGAGGATAGCACAGGATTTGGCAGCCTCTACACTGAAGGATCAGAGGCAATGGAATACAAATTTTCCACAAGGCAAAAGAGCTCAGGTTACAACCAAGGATGACATACCCAGCGAGACTGAGCATATTCTTCCAGGCAAAGAGATGGTCATTCAACTATATAACAGAGTTCCAGACCTTCCTGATAAAAAAGCCAGAACTCAATGGAAAATTCAACCTCCAATTATGAGATGCAACAGTGACTTAGAAAGGTAAACAAGGAGAACACACACACACCCAGCTATTTGATAAGAGCAAACTGGTTATAGACAAGTAGAGGGTATGAGTATAAAATACACAAAATGACTATTTTTTAAAAATCTTATTAAAGGCTACAAAGGGACTGCAATGGAAGAAAGGGAATGAATGAAGTGGAAAAGGGTAAATTATGCCACACAAAGAGGCATGAAAACAGTATAGCAAAGGAAAAGAAGGGAGGGAGATGGGAATCATATGAGCTTTTCCCTCATTGGTTCTGGTGCAAGGAGGGAATGACAAACAGTTAAGCATAGGATTCTATGGAGAAGAAATGCAAAAAGTATCATTTTAGAGGGAAAGTGGGGAGGGAGAAGAGCTTCACCTGAGATTTGTTCCTGTCACTCTTGGTGCAAAGAAGAAATAACATACCTCATTAAGTATAAAAATATCCTACAGGCAGTAGGAGGGGGAAAGGGTGACGAAAGAGGTGGGGGTGGTTAGTAGGGAGGGAAGAAGTAAAGGGAAAGAGGAGGAAAAGGAAGGAGGGCTGATAAGGGAATACTGAGGGAGGCAGTGGTCAAAAGGAAAACTATTAAGGGGGGGAAAGGAGAAGGGGGAAAAATATGAACATTAACAGGGGCGGGAATAGGAGGGAGGGAAAGAAACAGATAACAATCATAACTGTAAATGTGAATGGAATGAACTCTCCCATAAAACTGAGATGGATAGCAGAATGGATTAGAAAACATAATCCTACAATATGCTGTTTACAAGAAACACATCTGAAACAGAGAGATACACACAGGGTAAAGGTAAAAGGCTGGAGTAAAATATATCATGCCTCAGCTAAAGTAACAAAAGCAGGGATAGCAATCCTTATCTCAGATAAAGCAAAAGCAATAATTGACCTAATTAAAAGAGATAAGGAAGGAAACTATATCCTGTTAAAAGGCACCATCGAGAATGAAGCAATATCATTACTTAACATCACCAAGTGGTATAGCATCCAAATTCCTAGAGGAGAAGGTAAAGGAATTAGAGGAAGAAATAGATAGCAAAACTATACTAGTGGGAGACCTTAATCTCCCATATTTAATCCTAAAGTATGAGTGGATCAAACATGAAATTATAGAAACAAACAGTAATTTCATTCAAGAGAATGATAATAATGAGACAACATACCAAAATTTGTGGGATGCATTAAAGGAAGTTCTTAGCGGAAGTTTTATATCCCTGAGTGCATACATGATTGAATTAGAGAAAAGGGAGGTCAACGAATTGGGCATGCAATTGAAAAACCTAGAAAAATAAGAAATTCAAAATCCCCAATTAAATAGTAAATTAGAAATATTGAAAACCAAAGAAGAGATTAATGAAATTGAAACTAAGAAAACTATTGAATTAATAAATAAAACTAAGAGCTGGTTTTATGAAAAAACCAACAAAATTGATAGACCCTTAGTCAATATGATGGAAAAAAAGAAAGAAAAAAAAACAAATTATGAGTATCAAAAATGAAAAGGATGAATATACCTCCAATAAAGAGGAAATCAAAAGAATAATTAGGAATTGTTTTTCCCAATTGTATGCACATAAATTTGACAATCTTAGGGAAATGGATGAATATTTACAAAAATACAAGTTGCCCAGATCAACTGAAGAGGAAGTAAATTACTTAAATAACCCCATCTCATAAAAATAAATTGAACAAGCCATCAGAACAAGTCCCTAGGAAAAAATCTCCAGGGCCAGATGGATTTACTAGTGAATTCTATCAAACACTTAAAGAAAAATTGATTCCAATACTCTACAAACTATTTGGGGAAATTAGTGAAGAAGGAGTCCTACCAAATTCTTTTTTAGGACACAAATATGGTACTGATACCTAAATCAGGAAGAGATAAAACAGAGAAAGAAAATTATAGACCAATCTCCCTCATGAATATAGATGCAAAAATTCTAAATAAAATACTAGCAAAAAGACTACAGCAACTTATCTCAAGAATAATACACTTTGATCAGGTAGTATTTATTCCAGAAATGCAAGGATGGTTTAACATTAGGAAAACCATCAGTATAATCAATCATATCAACAATAAAACTAGCAGAAACCACATGATCACCTCAATAGATGCAAAAAAGGCTTTTGACAAAATACAACATCCATTCCTATTAAAAACATTAGAAAGTATATGATAAATGGAGCCTTCCTTGAAATAATAGGTAGCATCTATTTAAAGCCATCAGCAAGTATTATATGTAATGTTGAGAAGCTAGAAGCATTTCCCATAAGATCAGGGGTGAAACAAGGGTGTCCGCTATCACCCCTCTTATTCAATCTGGTACTAGAAATGTTAGCAGTAGCAATTAGAGAAGAAAAAGAAATCAAAGGAATCAGATTAGGTAAAGAAGAGACCAAGCTATCACTCTTTGCAGATGATATGATGATATACTTAGAGAATCCTAGAGAATCAAGTAAAAAACTACTTGAGACAATAAATAAATTTGGCAAAGTTGCAGGATATAAAATAAACCCACATAAATCCTCGGCATTCCTATATATTTCCAATGAAATTCAACTGCAAGAGATAGAAAGAGAAATCCCATTTAAAGTTACTGCAGACATTATAAAATATTTGGGGATCTACCTGCCAAAACAAACCCAGGACCTATATGACCACAACTACAAAATACTTTTCACACAAATAAAGTCAGATCTAACTAATAGAAAAATATCAATTGCTCGTGGCTGGGTCGAACTAATATAATAAAAATGACAATTTTACCTAAATTAAGTTATATATTTAGTGGCATACCAATTAATTTATATAGCTGGAAAAAAATAGTAACAAAATTCATTTGGAAGAATAAACGGTCCAGAATATCAAGGGAATTAATGAAAAGAAATGCTAGGGAAGGTGGACTAGCTACACCAGATTTCAATCTGCATTATAAAGCAGCAGTCATCAAAACTACTTGGTACTGGATGAGGAATAGAGGAGTGGATCAATGGAATAGATTAGGCACACGAGATTCAGAAGTCAACAACTATAGTAATCGATTATTTGATAAACACCAAGAGCCTGGTTTTTGGGATAAGAACTCACTATTTGACAAAAACTGCTGGGAAAACTGGAATATCATATGGCAGAAACTGGGCATAGACCATTATCTAACACCATATACCAAAATCAAGTCTAAATGGGTGCATGATCTAGCTATAAAGGTTGATACTGTAAGCAGTCTCAGAAAATAAGGAATAGTTTATAGTCAGACTTGTGGAGAGGGAAAGACTAAACAAGAATTAGAGAACATTATAAAATGTAAAATGGATAATTTTGACTACATGAAATTGAAAAGCTTCTGTACAAACAAAGCCAATGTAACCAAGATTAAGAGGGAGGTGGGAAACTGGGAAAGAATCTTTACAACCTATGTCTCTGACAAAGGACTCATTTCTAAAATATACAGAGAATTGTGTCAAATTCATAAGAATACAAGTCATTCCCCAATTGATAAATGTTCAAAGGATATGAACAGGCAATTTTCAGAGAAAGAAATTAAAGATATCTATAAGCATATGAAGAAATTATCTAAATCACTATTGATTAGAGAAATGCAAATCAAAACAACTCTGAGGTACCAAATCTCACCAGTTAGATTGTCTAAGATGACAAAACAGGAAAATGACAAATTCTGGAGAGGGTGTGGGCAAAATGGAACACTAATGCATTGCTGGTGGAGTTGTGAACTGATCTAGCCTTTCTGGAAAGCAATCTGGAATTATGCCCAAAGGGCTATAAATAATTTCATATCCTTTGACTCAGCAATACCACTCCTAGGGTTATATCCCAAAGAGATCATAGAAGTGCGAGGAAGACCCATATGTACAAAAATGTTTATAGCAGCTCTTTTTGTGGTGGCAAAGAATTGGAAATTAAGCGGGTGCCCATCAATTGGGGAATGGCTGAACAAGTTGTGGTATATGCTTGTAATGGAATACTATTGCGCTATAAGAAACGAGGAGCAGACGGTCTTCATATTTACCTGGAGAGGCTTATACGAACTGATGCTGAGTGAGAAGAGTAGAACCAGGAGAAATTTGTACACGATTACAGATAGAACGTATGTGTGATGACCAACTTTGATAGTAGACTGGACTCTTCTCAGCGATGCAGTGATATAAGTCAATCCCAAAAGACTCATGATGGAGAGATATGTGCATCCAGAGAAAGAATTAGAAAGAACTGAGTTCATATCCAGGTGGAAGCAAAGTACCTGATCTTTTTCCTTTTCTTGTTTGGTTTTATGTCCTCTTTACCATTTTTCAATCCATCTTATACAATCCGTCTTTATAACCTGACTAATGTATAATGTGAAAGTACTTACAGATCCTATACCTGACTATATGCCGCCATGGGGGAGAGGGGAAGGAGGGGGACAAAATGTGAAACTCAAGGAATTGTGGAATTGAATCCTGTAAACTAAAAGGAAACAAATTAATTTTTAAAAATCATAATGCAATAAGATTATATTTTAAAAGGGCCGTGGAAATATACAGTAGACCTTAATTGGGAACTAACAAATCTAATACCAAAGAATGAGTAGGTCAAAGAACAAATCATAGAAAGTCAATAATTTTTTTTAAAGAGAATGACAAAATTAATGTTGCTAAATGCATATATCAATAAAAGAGAGAAAAAAGCAGATCAATGAATTGGTGATACAACCAACCTCCCCTCCACCAACTAAACACCAAAAGAGATTTCCTGAATATCAAAGAAGAATAAGACCATTGAACTAATAGATAAAGCTAGAAGTTCATTTTATGAAAAAACCCCAATAATATAACAAACCATTGTTTAATTTGATTCAAGAGGGAAAAATTCAAAAAACAAATTACAAGTATTAAAAATGAAAAGGATGAATGCACCACCAATGAAGATGAAATTAAAGCAATTATTTGGAATTATTTTACCCAATTATATATCTGTAAAACTAACCATCTAAGTGAAATTGATGAATATTTACATAGGTATAAACTGCTCAGATGAACAGAAGAGAAAATACAATACTTAAAGAAACTTATCTTAGAAAAATAAATTGAACAAGCCATCAATGAATTCTCTAAGAAAAAATCCTCAGGATCTGATGGATTTGTAAGTGAATTCTAATAAACCTTTAAGGAGCAATTAATCCCAATACTATATAAACTATATATTTGAAAAAACAGGTGAAGTCCTAACAAATTCCTTTTATGACACAAATAAGGTTTTGAGACCTAAAGCAGGGAAAGTAAAAACATAAAAGGAAAATTACAGAACAATTTCCTTAATGAATATTGATGCCAAAAATTTAAATAAGATACAAAGATATTACTACAATATCTCACAAAGATCATGCTCTCTGACCACATGTGATTTATACCAGGAATTCAAAGCTAGTTCAATATTTGGAAAACTATAAATTTAATTGACCATATCAATAACAAAAACAATAAAAATCATATGATCATATAAATAGATGCAGAAACATTATTTGACAAATTACAATACACATTTTTATTAAAAACATTAGAAAGCTTAGAAATAAATTTGCCATTCTTAAAATAAGTCAATATTTATCTAAAACCAAGAACAAGCATTATCTATAACATGAATAAACTTGAAGACTTCCCAGTAATAACAGAAGTGAAGCAAGGATATCCATCATTACCACCACTAACTATTCAATAATATATTAGAAATGCTGTAGCAACAAAGCATGAAAAAAAGAAATAAAAATAATCAAAATAGGTTATAAAGAAACTAAACTATCACTCTTTGCAAATGATATGATGGTATACTTAGAGAACCCTAGAACATCAACTAAAAAAAGTTAAAACAATTAAAAACTTGAACAAATTTGCAGAATACAAAATTAAGAGACATAAACCATCCCCATTTCTATATATTTTACCAACAAAACCCAGCAGCAAGAGACAGACAAATACCATTTAAAATAACTGAACACAATATAAAATATTTTGGAATCTACCTCCCAACCAAACCCATGACCACAATTAGAAAATACTTTATACAAATAAAGAGAGACCTAAACAACTGGAGAAATATTATACTCATGGCTGAGTATAATATAATATACATATAGGCTATAATATACATAATATACATATATGCTGAGCCAATATAATAAAAAAATTCTGCCTAAATTAGTTTACTTATACAGTACCATACCAATCAAACTACCAAAGAATTATTTTATAGAACTAGGAAAAAGTTATACCAAAATTCATCTGGAAGAACAAAAGATAAAAATTTCAAGGCAATAAATGAAAAAAAAAAAAGAAGGGAAGTGGCCTTACAGTATCAGATTTCAAACTATATTACAAAATGGTAACCATCAAAAACAATCTGGTACTAACTAAAAATAATAGAGTAGTCTAAAGCGGAATAGGTCAGGTACATAATAAATTGCAGTAAATGCCCATAGTAATCTAGTGTTTGACATACCTAAAGATCTGAGCTTTTTGGTAATAACTCTCCATTTGACAAAAATTGCTGGGAAAACTATCAAGAAATTTGGAAGAAACTAGGCACAGACCAACATCTCAAACAGTATACCAAGATAAGTTCAAAATGGCTAAATGATTTACACAAAAAGTGTTTTATTATTATTATTGGACTTTATTCTGCAGGTGAGGAGAACCAATGAAGCATGTAACCTCATCAAGTAATCTAGGCTGCACATTAAGAAGATAACTGAAAGGCAAGGAAGGTAAGGAGGGGTAGGGACTGGAAGCAAGAATTTATTTCAATAATTTGTGAAAGAGTTATCGAAGGCTCAAATTAGGTTAATGACAAGAAGAATGGAAAAGATGTGAGAGATATAAGACTTCATTGATATAGAATCATTGGGACTTAGGGGCTGATGGTTCAGGTGAGAAGGTGGAGTCTAAGTAAATTTTTTTTTCGGTGGGGGTGAGGCAATTGGAATTAAGTGACTTACTCAGGGTCACACAGCTACTAAGTGTCAAGTGTCTGAGGCCATATTTGAATTTAGGTCCTCCTGACTTTAGGGCTAGTGCTCTATCCACTATACCACTTAACTGCCCCCAACGTTAATTTCAGGTTCTTGAATTGAGTAAGGGGCTATATATGGTACCATTAACAAATATAGGGAAGGCAAAAGTAGGAGTTAAATTTGGAGATAGGGAGGAGGAATAGTTTGGTTTTAGGCATATTGAATATGAGGTGCCTGAGAACATCTAAGTGGAAATGTATGGAAGACAGAAATATATATCTGGAGCTCCAAAGAAGTCAAGCATTGATATGAATATTTGGGACAATAAACTATCAAGTCAAATCCACTGTAGTGGATGAAATAATTTGTTCATTCAATAGTAATTTCCTAAATGACTGCTAAATGTGAAACATTGTGCTTGGTTCTAGGGAGCTTTTAAAGTGAATGAGATTATTAATAGAGAAGGGGTAAAGAATAAGATCCCCAAAAGAATCCTGGGAAGAGAGTAGGATGAAGAAGAGGAGTAATGGAAGGAAGCTAACAAGGGCAATCTTGTAGAAAATAAGGGAGGAGAAAACTTGGAGAAGGAGCATGTAATCAAAAGCATAAAGTGTAGCAGAAATCTCAAGAAGGTTACAAATTGTGGAAAGGTATTAGTACCTATTTGCATTTTCTCTTTCAGTGTAAATGTGTTATGTCCAAGGTTTTAAATGCTAGATTTGACAAAGTCCAAGAGCAAAAATAAGCATGGTTTAGTGGATAGAATGCTTGATCTGGAGTTAGGAATATATGGGAACCAATCTTGCCTTTAGATTTTGACCCTAAGTAAGTTACCTAACTTTTCTGTGCCTTATAAAATTTATAGCTTCCGTATCTGGAAATGAGTGGTTTGGAATCATGACCACTAAACTCTATTCCAGTTCTAAATCTATTACTCTCTATATACATTCAGAGCTTATATGGGTATCTCAAAAAGCCCAAGGATATCTATAATATGTCCACTCCTATACAGAACTACAGTTGTAAGGGATAGTCTTCACTCTCAGATTTTCTAGCCTTGTATATGCTTGCATTATGTCATTCTAATTTTAGTTATATTTCCACTGTTTCCTTGGTCTCCATTAATAATAAAAGTGATTGTTGTATTTTTGTGGGACTTTAAAATTTAAAGACTGTTTTTTTTTGTTTTTTATAAATTCCCTCATTTGATGTTAATGACAACTCTGTGAAGCAGGTAGTGTTCAGTAGTCTCAATTGACTGACTGTGACCTTATTTGGGGTTTTCTTGGCAAAGATACTGGAGTGGTTTGCTATTTCCTTCTCCAACTCATTTTCCACATGAGGAAACTGAGGCAAACAGGGTGAAGTGACTTACCCGGGGTCACATAGCTAGTAAGTGTCTGAGGCTAGACTTGAACTCATGGAAGATGAATCTTCCTGATTCAGGACCTAGCCCTTTATCCACTGCACCACCTAGCATCCAAGGTAGGAATTGCAAGTATAATTTTTCCTGTTTTGGAGATGAGGTTTATTAGGGTTATAGGACTTAACCATGATTATACAAATATTCAGTGGAATCTCTCAACTCCAAGTTCAACCATCTTTCCACTACTGCTGGTTGCTTGATTGTTATCCTTTGTTCTCGAAGACCAAAATGACATCAATATATTAGAGTCAAAGTAGTGTGTGTGATTGTGGCTCATCAGACCAATATGAGCATGGAAGGCTCTCCCCAAGGCTGGGCACAAATAGTCCACATGAACATTTGGAGCAGAGATGTCTCTAAATTTGTACATCTCACATGTCTTTTGAACTACTGCAATTCTGTTTCACTCATAGAGAACATAGCACCTTCTTTGATGCTGGCATACTGAGTGGTCCTGTGCTATTGTCTCCCATGTCACTTGATTCTGAAGTCTTCAGAGAGACCTTCAGAGTATCCTTGTGTTGCTTCTTCTGACTTCCTTGTGAGCACTAGCCTTGTGTGAGCTCTCTGTAAGATAGTCTATTAGGCAAATATAAGTTTGTATTTGACGTGATATCTAGAAAACCCAAGACAGGGTAACTAGCTCAAAGAAGTGTACTTGTTTGCCAAAGATTCCAGAGTCTATATAAGACTTTATATATACTTCTAGTTTGTACAATAAACCAGAGCCACGTTTGTTTTAAAGTAGACATAATCTTATTCTATAGTAAGTGTTGTGTACCAAGTGATAGAACTGTACTTCAGATCCAGATCTTCTGAGTCTAATGCTAACTCTATAAATACCATGTTGTAGACAAAGGCAGAAAAATTCTTGGTAACATAAAGAAACCAATCATTCCACAATTCAAAACTTCAGTGGATTTACTTTCTTATCAATATGTCTGTTCTCTTGAGCAGTATAAATAACGCACCCATCTACACATTCTGATGCTGTGTGACTCTATGAACCCACCATAGAGAATCTAGTTAAACATGCTGGTAGTCTCTCTCTAGATCTTTGGACATGACCTGGGTACTAGCACTGACTATCAGTTATTCCTTTCCCTTGCAATGTGAACAGTTCCTCTCTTTGTTTTTCCATGGATGGTATCTTTTATGCCATTTCTGGGATGTAATTGATTGTGATAATATGTTGCAACCTACTTATTTACATCAAGTGTCTTTTTATTGACTTCAGAGTCAACTGAAACTTTGAATCTTCTGAGATTTGGGGGTTCCATGATTTATAGCCATAGAATATCCATTAGAAAATATTGGTGTTAACTGGTTAAAAAAAAATCACCCTGGGTAAATGCTCCCAACACATGACACATTTATTCTGCAGGTCTAAATTGTTTTTGGCTGATTTGAAAACATAAAGAAAGCTTAAACATTTCAAGTTATGCCCTTTCTTTTCCCTCAAAAAAATCTTCTAAGTATAAGGGACCTTTCTTTCCAACTTTACTATGAGAAGAAATGTAATTTACTTTTAGGAAAAATGGCAAAACTCAAATTAACCTCAGTGGGAATATGTGTTGCTTAATGAATACCACTAAAAACTGGGACAAAAGATAGAGAAAAAAAGTGGAAAAGACAAAAAAATACATATTAAACCAAACAGAAGTTTTTAATTTTTTATTTTGAGGAGCAAACCTCTCTCCAAGGTCTTTTTTGATAGCTGTGAAATTCTCTAAAATTCCCATTTTTTGAAACATGCCATTCATTTGAGTCATTTTGTACTTGAAAACAAATTTTTCATTTTTGGAAAACAATGTGAAGAAGATTACTAAAACTTACTTAGGTGTATGTTTAATAATTTAGTTTTTTTTTGCTAAATTCATCATTTAGATTCAATGAAATTTATTTTACTCATCTTAAATTTTATTTTTTAATTTGATCTTTACAGAGTTCTGATAATGAGTCAAGCTATAATGAATGCAAAAATAGCCTTAGTGGGCTCATTGAAAATTAGGAAATAGCAAGAAGAAAGTGGAAAGGATCTACTCAGAAGAAAGACTGATATAAAGTTTGACCTGCTATAGGATTCTTTTCATTCTGGCAACTTTCAAGATCTTTAAGACTAGATTTACTAGAAAAATTTTCTGAAGGAAGCAAGATATATGAGCTAGGCAATGGGAAACTGATCTCAAATAATTTTGAAGACCCTTCTGCACAGTCCTCTGAGTAAGAATAATAACTTTCTTCAATACTTCAAGTATTTTTTATTTTATCAATGTGTATTATTTTTCTGCCAGTGTAAACACAATCTTTATGAGACAACCAGTTTTAGAAGAGATTCAGTAAACTGATTTTTAGAGAGGGAAAAAATGAAAATTTACTCATTTTCATCAAGTCCTAACTTTGAAACTCCAATGAGGTTAGAACTCTTTAGGAAGAAGTGAGGAGAGTAAAATATGAGTAATCTAGGCTTTGTGTTCCAGTGATTTTCCCTTTATAATTCAAAAGCATGCAAGAGTATATCTTCTAAACTAAAACTTTAGAAAGAGATGACCTTTCCTTTTTTCCTCCCATAAACTGGGGTTATTCCTGGATCAAGTGAAAAATAGTTCTTTTGGGCTTTTTTGTGCAGAAAGGGGGAAAGTAAATATAGATCTTTAAGTTAAACTGGGAGTGGATGGGAAATAGCAGACATCTCAAGGAGATAGAGATTGAATTATCCTCATCTATGCATCCTGATTACTTCACCCTTGGTATTGCTTCCAAAGTGGACTCCAGACATGGGGACAGATGGATGAAGGAGACTTTCTTACCTTCCTGCTTGCTTTTTGTAAGCCAGTAATGGGCTTTATGGCTTAGGATCATAGGATCCTGGAGTTAAATCTGGAAGGGACCATAGAGGTCATCTTCTCCAACCTCTTCATTTAACAGATGGAGAAAATGAGCCTAAAGTGGTTAAGTGACTTACCCTATGAATTAAAGAATTGAGTTTATTATTGAAGAGATATGTGGAAAATGTAAACTCAGAAACAAAGGAGAATTACTGAATAATCAAATGAATTGAGACAAAATAAAGGAAAACAAAATGTCACCCAGTTAACTGTAAAAGCTTCCTAATCCATATTTTTATGAAATGGTAGACTAGTCCCTGTGAAGGAACTGGTAGAAATCATACTTGTACCTTGAGATACATAAAATTAGATTAAAGAAAGCCTGAATGTAGCATTAAAAACGTCAAAAATACTGGCAAGAAGAGATAGGTAACTAGTTTCCAGAGAAAATGTCTTGACTTGGCAAATTTTGAAGACACCATTGCATTTATTTATTTTATTTGCTGTCCAGGATGGCCCTGTATTTGGTTCTTACCTTGCTCGTTCCAGTCCCAGCCCTTTGGTGATAGGCCTGGTAGTGGCCCTTGTGGTTGGTGGGACGACTAGTGCTCCGAGTTGATCAGGCCCCTTCGGGGCCTGCCTCTGCATCTGCCGGCTGCACCTTGCAGGCCTCTGCATTATGATTTTTAAAGGATGAATTTAGTAATTCTGCTTTTCTGCATTTGGTCATAAGGCTTTTATGCCCTCAATTTTTGTGAAGGTGCAATGTATACTTATACTCCTTTCTATTCCCATTAAATTTTCTCCAGTGGTCTATCATATCTAACTTTTCTAAGATTATATTCATCTCCTTAACTTCTTTCTTATTTATTTTATGGTTAGATTTACCTAGCTCTGAGAGAGGAAAGTCGTGGTCTAGTATAGTTGTAGTACGAGTATAGTTTTATCATTTCCTCCTGTAATTCATTTAAATTTTCCTTTTAGAACTTGGAAACTCTGCAATTTGGTGCATATATGTTGAGTACATATATTATTTCATTACCTATGGTACCATTTTGACAAAATACAGTTTCATTGCTTATTTCTTTAATTAGATCTATTTTTTGCTTTTGCTTTTTCTAAGATCATGATTGTTACCACTGACTTTTTTACTTCAGCTGAAACAATGATTCTAATCCAGCCCCTTATTTTAACTCTATTTGTCTCTCTCTTTCAAGTATGTTTCTTGTAATTGACATATTGTTAGATTTTTATTTCTAATCCATTCTGCAATCTGTTTCTGTTTTATGACTGAATTCATCTCATTCATACTCACAATCATAATGATTAAGTGTGCATTTCCCTCAATCTTATTTTATTCTGTTTATTCTTCTCTTTTTCCTTTTATTCTTTCCCTCCTCTAAAGTCCATTTTGCTTCTGACTACTGCCTTATTTTGTCTGCCCTCCCTTTTATCATCCCCCCTTTCTCTTAACCCATTTCCCTCCTACTTCACTGTTGGTAAAAATATGTTTCTAGGGCAGCTAAGTGGCACAGAGAATAGAGTACTGGCCCTGTAGTCAGGAGGACCTGAGTTCAAATTCAGCCTCAGATACTTAACACTTACTAGCCATGTGACCTTAGGCAAGTCATTTAACCCCAATTGCCCTGACTTCCCCCTCCAAAAAAAAAAAGCAAAAAAAAAAGATATATTTCTATTACCATTTGAGTGTGTAAATAATTTTTTCTCTTTGAACCAATTTATGTATGAGTGAGTTTCAAACATTTACCACCACCATTTCCCCTTCTACTGTAAGAGCTCTTCCTTGCATCCCTCTTTTATGTGAGATAATTTTCCCCATTCTTTCTCTCCCCACTTTTCACAGGCCATTCCTCTGTCTTGCCTATCCATTTTTTTTACATCATCTCAAAATAATAGAAGTTACAGGTTTCTTCTCCCCATATAGAATTATAAACAGTTTAAACTTGAGTTCCTGATTATTTTTCTTTCCTGTTTACCTTTTTATACTTCTCTTGAATCTTTTATCTGAAAGTAAAATTTTCTATGCAACTCTTGTTTTTTTTTCATCAAGAATCTTCAAAAATTGTCTCTGTCATTAAATATCCATTATTTCCACTGAAGGATTATACTCAGTTTTGATGGGTAGATTATTTTTGGTTATAGTGTCAGTTCTTTTGCCTTCTGGAATATATTCCAAGTCCTTTGCACCTTTAATATGGTAGCTGCTCAATCTTGTGTGAGCCTGGTTGTTGGTTCTACAGTGTTTGAATGGTTTCTCTTTGGCTGCTTAAAAGTATTTTCTCTGATCTGGGGTATCTAAAATTTTATTATATTATCTTTATGAGCTTTAATTTTGGTATCTCTTTCAGGGAGTGATCAGTGGATTGCTTTAATTTTTAATTATCCTCTGGTTCTAATATATTGGGGCAATTTTCCTTGATAATTTCTTAAAATATAAAACCTAGGGTTTTTTTTATCATGACTTTCAGATAGTACAATAATTCTTAAATTCTCTCTCCTCAAATAGGTTGTTTTTTTTCCAATGAGATACTTCACATTTTCTTCTATTTTTTTCTGTCATTTGAGTTTCTTTTATTTTTTCTTGATGTCTTGTTGAGTCGGTTTCCATTTGCCCAATTCTAATTTTTAAGAAATTATTTTCTTCAGTGAGTTTTTGTACCTCTTTCTCCATTTGTCTAATTCTGCATTTTATGGAGTTATTTTCATCAGTGAATTTCTGTACCTTTTTTTGGTCAAGCCCTGTTAATTGTCTTTACATAATTTTCTTACTTCACTCATTTCTTTATCTAATTTTTTCTCTACCATTCATGTGATATTGGAAAATATATTTTTTTGCTTTTTCCTGAGAATTCTTCTTGCATTTATGTCCAATTCATATTGTTCTTTAAGGCTTTGCTTGTAACTCTTTTGACTTAATTGTCTTCTTCTGAGTTTTTGTCTTGATTCCCTGACATCATATTAGCTTTTTATAGTCAGATCCTTTCATTGCTGTTTGCTCATTTTTCTACCCCATTTTTTAAAATTTTGAGCTCTGTGTTAAAGTTGAGCTCTGTTGTCAGCATGGGAGAGAAGGCACTGTCCCATGCTTCAGGATTTTTCTCACTACTGTTTTCAGAGCTAGTTCTAGGGGTATGGACTTTGGTTTTTGGTGCTTCCAAGGTGGTAGAATCTGATAAGAGGTGTGGTCATAGTTCTCCTGATCTGCACTCTGATCCTTAACCTGGAAGGACCTCTTGTTCCTTGGATTTGTAATCAGCACTGTCTCTGTGTCCCTGCTCCATTGGGACCAGAAGTGATACTATTCCTCAGTGTTCATAATACCTTGAGACCAAAATAGCTACTGCTCTCCAAGCAATACTGCTCTTCAGGGCTTCTATTCCATCTTGACAAAAAGTGGTACTCTCTGCCCTTAAACTATGACCCAGGAGTGGGTATAGGCAATGGAGTTACCAAACTAGGTTCGGGGCTTGCATACAGTGGTAATAGAGGGTTCACCTGTAATTTCTTTTTGACTAGTTGTCAAGTCCCAGTATTTGTTTGAGAGCTCCTAAAGCTACTTTTGCTTCTGTTACCACCACCTAATACTGGAATTTCACTTATAAGAACTCTAGGTCAGTCCCAACCCCCATGTCATAAATCTCTCTTTTTGATCTCCTATGTTGTATTGGTCTAAAAGAATATCTCACTGCAATCTTTTGTTGGCTCTGCCACTCCAGAATTCTATTTGAGGCATTGTTTAAAGTTGTTTGAAGGGTAATATTATGAGAGTTGGGTTGAGTGTTTCCTCTATTCTCCCAGCTTGGCTCCACCCCCCAAAGTTCCCAAATTGCCTTTTGAAAGTAGCCATTACATATAGGCAAAGTGTAAAACTTCTGAGGAGTCTATAAGCCTTTGACTTCTTTTGTTTCTCAAGTCTCTAACATGTTTTTATCCATATTCCTTCATTCACCTTGCTCACCCTCACAATGAAATCAGTGTATCAAAGGAGAGCTTAGCTTGATTTAAAGGACCTTCTCAGAATTTTCCTGCCTTTTCCTTCTCTACAACAGATGTTGGTATATAAGCTACAATTGTATTTATAGTGGGCTTTTTGTTTTCTTACAATCTTCATGAATGTGGCAGGATGAGATAACCAAGTATTCTATGAAATGATGTTTCTTGTTGCCTTTGGGAACAGGATGAAACCACTTTTGCCAAGTCTTTATTTTTTTGCCTCTCTGAGGAGAACCTGTAAGTCATTCCTTCTATTTAGCAGAACTTTTATTTTTTTCTTTTGTCTGTTTTTTTAATGGAGAGATTTTTCCATATTATGTTCATGTCAGTTCAGTTCTTCAAATAGTAGGTTAATTGTTTGGTCATTGGGCAAAGATGTCATACTTCTGGCATGTAGCATAGTGCCTTACATAAAAAGGTGCTAAGTAGTTTTTTGACAATATTAGAGTACCTACAGTTAAGTTAATGTTTATAACTATCAGAACCCTCTCCTCCACTTTTAGTTACTCCCTTACCATCATGGTAATCATCATAGTCTCTGAATCTATAGCCCAAGGATCAACCTTATAGAGACTCTCATACCCAGGAGAGATTGTACCTAAAATGATGAATTCTTTGGCCAAGGATACCAAAGAAACAAAACAAACAAAAAATACAAACTTTTAAAGGATAGCTCATGAAAAATTTGTGCTTTTCTCTTAAAACTGTATGCATGTTATTGTCATTTACATTATATTGGTAGCTATGTCTCTTCTAGATAGTATTCTTTTATTACTAAAGCAGCATATGGAAACCGTGTTGCTGGGGGTTGCTATGAAAAATATGTTGTTTGTGTTTAATAGCTGATTAAATAGTCATGTAAAATCTACATGCATGTTTATAGCATAGATTTGAGTTAGATCTCTCTTGGTACCTAAACACAATGTTTATAGAAAGGATTCTAATTATTTCTTTAACTCTTTCATTGTATCTACTCCCATTTATGAAACTATTTTTTTTTAATATTTTTAAGCAATCGAGGTTAAGTAACTTGCTCAAGGTTACACGACCAGTTATTTCTGGGTGTGGTGCTGAGTGTCTGAGCCCGGGATTCGATCTCCAGGTCGTCCCAACACTGGAGCCGGTACTCTTACTCGCTGAGCCACCTGGCTGCCCCTAAGCAATTGGGTTTAAGTAACTTGCTCAAGGTTACACAGCCAGGTGTTTCTGGGTGGGTGCTAAGTGTCTGAGCCCGGGATTCGATCTCCAGGTCTTCTCAACACTGGAGCCAGTGCTCTTACTTGCTGTGCTACCTGGCCGCCCCCATTTATGAAACTATTATTCCACACTTTAGTTCCCTTTTGTTGTGATTGAGGAGAGGGTACAGGGAGAAGGGGAAAAAAGGAAGAAAATAAATTTGGCCACAGTAGTGACAAGTCTTTATGGATTAAAAACATTGTAAAGCAACCCTGAGTTGCCTGCCTCCTATCTAGAAAAGTTTCATTCTACCCATTTTCACCAAAAAAAGAGGAGCCTGAGTTTCTAGCTGAAATAGGTGCTAAGAAGAGAACCATAGGCAGGAGCAGGCCAGGAGGCCACAGCACTGCAAGCAGGGTAGGCCAGGAGGAGGCCTGACCAACAAGGGGGGCAAGTTGTCCCACCAACCACAAGGGCCACTACCAGGCCTTTCACCAAAGGGCTGGGACTGGAAAGAGTAAGGTAAGAACCAAATGCAGGGACCCCTGTCCTGGACAGCAAATACTCCTGGGGCCACCACTTCATAGCCCAGACAGAGATTTTTAAAAAGCCCCTATCAGGACCTCCAAGGACCAGGATGACAGAGTGAACCTCACATGCTCCAAACCATCCCGCCCCACCCAAAATATATATACTAACTGTTGCCCCAGGACAAAACCCTCTACAGTAAAGGCTTGGGATCCCTAAAGGAAGGGCGTGGCTAGGGCCCTGCCTCAAAATGGGTAGAAAGCAGACTACAAAGACAAAGACTCTGGAGTCCTACTATCCTAAGAGGAAGGAACCAAACTCAGAGGGAGACAATGTGGACTCCACACCCACAGCTGAAACATCAACAGGGAACAGGTCCCAAGCACAGAAAGCTCTCCTAGATGAGATCAAAAGGAACTTTGAAAACCAAATGAGAGAGATAGAAGAAAAAATGAATAATTCTTTTAAAATCAAAATTGCAGAATTAGAAAAACATTATGATGAAGAAAACAGCTCCTTAAAAAGAAAAGCGTATGATATGGAAAAGGAGCTCCAAAAATTAACCAAGGAAAATGATGTGCTAAAAACTAGAATCAACCAAATTGAAGCAAATAACTCTATGAGAAACCAAGAATTTAGTCAAACACAACGACAAGAATGAAAAATTAGAAAAAGAGGTAAAATATATCAATGGAAAACTGACCTGGAAAACAGATCAAGGAGAGATAACCTGAGAATCATAGGCCTACCAGAAAATCATGATGGAAAAATGAGCCTGGACAAGATTCCCCAAGCGCTCATTAAGGAAAACTGTGCTGAGATACTAGAATCTGAGGGTAAAATAGAAATTGAGAGAATGAACTCTCCCATAAAATGGAGGAAGATAGCGGAATGGATTAAAAATCATAATCCTACGATATGCTGTTTACAAGAAACACATCTGAAACAGAGCGATACACACAGGGTAAAGGTAAAAGACTGGAGTAAAATATATCATGCCTCAGCTAAAGTAAAAAAAAAAAAAAGCAGGTGTAGCAATCCTTATCACAGATAAAGCAAAAGCAAAAATTGATCTAATTAAAAGAGATGAGGAAGGAAACTGTATCCTGCTAAAAGGCACCATCAAGAATGAAGCAATATCATTACTTAACATACATGCACCAAGTAGCATAGCATCCAAATTCCTAGAGGAGAAGGTAAGGGAATTAGGGGAAGAAATAGATAGCAAAAGTATACTAGTGGGAGGCCTTAATCTCCCCCTCTCTGAGATTGATAAATCCAACCTCAAAATAAACAAGAAAGAAGTTAAGGAGGTGAATAGAATTTTAGAGAGGGTAGGTATGACAGATTTCACACCAACTAACCCCAGGGCTTGCCACTTGTTGTTTAAGAGGTTTGCTGCTTGCTGTTAAAAGGTAACCTAGCAGGGTGGAGCCAAGATGGCAGAGTAGAAACAGGACTTCTGCATGGCTCCCACTTCCACCTCCTCCAATTCATGTAAAAAATTACTCTAAACAAACTTTGGAGCTACAGAACCCACAAAATGACAGAGAGAAGCTAACCTCTAGCTGAAGACAGCCCGGCAGGCCAGTGGGAAGGGGACAGCACAGAGCTCCAGAAGCTGAGCCCAGCCCCACATGAACCACAGGTTTTAACCGCAGGGTGGCCACAACCCACCCACCAGCTGGAGGGACTTCAGATCACCAGCAGCTGTGACAGTTTCCAGAATTATCAGCCCATAGATGCTAAGGACAAAGTGAGATGTCAGTGCAGTGTGGACTTTGGGAACTTGGAGTTCAAGAGTGCGGTCTGACTTTTGCCCCCTGGAGGGAGAAGCAGCTGAGGTGTGGAGGCCAAGCAGTTGCCGCTGCATGGCTGTGTCAGAGCTCCTGGCCTGCAAATTGTAGGGGGCCAAGCAACCAGTGTGAGGGGTAATCACTCTTGATTTAACCTGCTTGGATCTGGATCACTGTCTAGGGTGGAGGTCCTGGGGTGCATGACCAGTTAGCCAGAATATGTGGAGGCTTCAGAGAGTGCATCCAACTAGTACATCCAACAGCAGCTGAGAAAACCTCAGCGATTGGGACAAAGCTCCCATCTCTGCTAGCAGAGTTCTACTATGGCAAAAAACTCAAAAATCAAGTAATTGAGTGGCAACCTGAGCAAGCAAAAGAAGCAAAGCAAGCACAGCAATCAGACTTTACCCTCCTATTTTTGGGACAAAAAGGATCAAAGCATGGAACAGGAGGAATACAATGAAGTCAGAACTCCTACACCAAAAGCTTCCAAGAAAATTATGAGCTGGTTACAGGCCATAGACAAGCTTAAGAAGGATTTGGAAAACCAAATAAGATAAGTGGAGGAAAAATTGGGAAGAGAAATGAGAATGATGCAAGTAAATAATGAAAAGAGAGTCAACAACCTGGATGAAGAAAATAACACCTTAAAAAATAGACTAACTCAAATGGCAAAAGAGGCTCAAAAAGCCAATGAGGAGAAAAATGCCTTAAAAAGCCAAATTTGTGAGATAGAAAAAAAGAATCTCAAAAGCTCACTGAAGAGAATCATTCCTTCACAATTAAATTGGAGCAAATGTAAGCTAGTGAATTTATGAGAAATCAAGATAATATTAAACCGATCCAAACAAATGAAAAAATAGAAGGCAATGCGAAATATCTCACTGGGAAAACCATAGACCTGGAAAATAGATCCAGGAGAGATAATTTAAAATTTATTGGACTACCTGAAAGCCATGATCAAAAAAAGAAATCATCCTTCAAGAAATTCTCAAGGAAAATTGCCCTGATGTTTTAGAACCAGAAGGAAAAATAGAGGTTGAAAGAATCTACTGATCAACTCCTGAAAAAGATCCCCAAAAGAAAACTCCTAGGAATATTATAGCCATATTCCAGAGTTCCCAGATCAAGGAAAACATATTACAAGCAACCAGGAAGAAACAATTTTAATATTGTAGAAACACAATCAGGATAACACAGGATCTGGCAACTTCAACCCTGAGGGATCAAAGGGCTTGGAACACAATATTCTGGAGATCAAAGAAGCTGGGATTAAAATCTAGAATCACCTATCCAGCAAAACTGAGCATCATGTTTCAAGGGGAAAATATGGTCATTCAATGGAATAGAGGATTTTCAAGTATTCTTGATAAAAAAAAAAAAACAGAGTTGAATACAGATAGAAGAAGCAAGAGAAGCATGAGAAGGTAAACAGGGAAAAGAAATCATAAGGAATTTATCAAAGTTGAAATATTTATATTCCTACATAAAGAAACAATAATTGTAACTTATGAAACTTTTCTCAGTATGAGAATAGTTGAAGGGAATATAAATGTATATACATGTACACATACATATATGTCTATATATGAGGATATATGGGTGTATGAAAACATATGTGAGTGTGTGTTATATCTGTACAGGTATACATAGCCTGAGGGCACAGGACCAATTGAATAGGAAGGGATGATACTTAAAAGGTGAAATTAAGAGGTGAGAGAGGAATATAATGAGAGGATATGGGGAGAGACAGAATGAGGTAAATTATCTCATATAGAAGAAGCAAGGGAAAACTGTTACAATGGAGTGGAAGTACAGGAAGGCAAAAGGGAATGAGTCATCCTTTTTCTCATTGAATTTGTCTGAGTGAGGGAATGACATACACACTAAATAGGGTATCTCACCCCACAGGAGAGTAGGGGGGAAGGGGATGAGAGGGCAGATGATGGAAGGGAGGATGATGGCAGGCTGAGGGGGAGGGAAGTTGGAAGTTGGAAGCACACACTTTTCAAAAGGGACAGGATCAAAGTAGAGAATAGAACAAGTGGGGGTGGAGTAGGATGGAGGGAAATATAGTCAGTCTTTCACAGTATATCCACTATGGAAATGTTTTGCATAACTACACATGTACAACCTACATTGAATTGCTTATCTTCCCAGTAAGGGTGGGTAACAAGGGAGGAAAGGAAAGAATCTGGAATTCAAAATTTTAAAATCAAATGTTTAAAAATATATTTTATTATTATTATTTTACAAGTAACTGGGAAATAAGATATACAGGCACTGGGGCATAGAGATCCACCATGCCCTATAGGAAAGTCAGAGGGGGCATGGGGGAAGATATGGGCCAAAGCAGATTGGTGGAGGGGATATTCAGTGGGATCCCTGTCTTGGGGTGGTTGATAGGGTAAAAATGGGGAGAAAATTTGTAACTCACAACCTTGTGGAAATGAATGATGTAAACTAAAAATAAACATAAATTTTAATTTTAAAAAAATTAAAAAGGGAACCTAGCCTGGAGGTGTTTACTCTTCATAGATACCAAACTTCCTCCTAGGATTTTTCTTCTGACCTTCTCAAATTGTCCCAGGAAGACCCTGTTTGTGCCCTATTTTTATTTATCTCCACCCACACTTTGTTGGCCCTAAGGTGCTATTTTAACTCTTTTGTGGGTGTAAATCTTGAGAGCTTGGGATTTTCAGATCTACTCTGCCATCTTCCCAGAATCCTCTCCTCCAAACAATTCTAATTGTTAGGAAGCTTACCTATGTTGAGCTAACTTAGGACCAAAAGGACTAGCAAAAATGCTCTACTAGCCAGATAGTCAGGGTGAGTTAGTCAGTCAGACATTTAAGAGCTGATTTTCCAGGCACTATGTTAAGTGTTGAAGATGCAAAGAAAATCAAGTCTGCCCTCACAGAACTCACAATCTAAAGGCAGAGATAACAAGCAAACATATATGTACAAAGAAGCTAAAACCAGATAAACAGGAAATAATCAACAGAGGCATAGGGGGAAAAAGAGGAATTGGGAAAGGCTTCCTACAATTTTAGTTGGGATTTGAAGGAAGACAGGAGGTAGCAACCAGGAGGGAGAGCATTCCAGGCATGGCACAAAACAACAGAAAATGCCTAGAGCCAAGAGATGAAATGTCTTGTTCCTGAAGCAGCCGAAAAGGTCAGTGTCACTGAGAGAGGTGGGAAGGGGGTAGTATAAGGTGTAAAAAGATTGGCATTGTTGGGAAGGGCTTAAGTTATGAAGTGTTTTGAACTACAAACAGAAGATTTTGTTCAATCCTGAAAGTAAAAGGGACCCCTTGAGTTTATTAAGCATGAGGGTGACTTGGTCAGGTCTGTGCTAGGAAAATCACTTTGGTGACTGAAGTGGAGTGGGGAGAGATTAGTGGCAGGCAGCCCAAATAGCAGGTTTTTGCCATAGTACTGGCACCAGGTAATGAGAGCCTGCACTAGGCTGGAGAGACAGTATCAGAGGAGAGAAGGGCATGTATGTGAAAGATGTTGTAAAGATAAGATTGATAGACATTGGCAACAGATATTGGGTGAGGGGGACCATCAGGAGTAGAGAATGTCATTTAGATTGTGGACCTAGGGGAGTGGGAGGATGTTGATACTCTGAAAAGTAATAAGAAGTCTGGAAGTGGGGAGGGTTTAGGGGGAAAGATAATGATTTAAAGTTTGGGACATGGTTAACTTAAGTAGTCTCCTGGACATCCAATTTGAGATGTCTCCAACACTCAGTTGAAGATATGAGACTGGAAGTCACCAGAAGGTATAGGGATGTACTTATACATAAAATATTTTGGTTGATAAAGAGTTAACTAGTTTTGCTACTGATTTTCTTACTTCTGCTGATGGCACCATGATTTACGTAGTCACCCAGTTAAGAAATCTGGGAGTCATTTCTTTCTTAACCTCTTCTTTGTCCCCAAAACCTAATCAGTCACTAAGCTTTACTGATTCTTCTTTTGAAATGCCTCTCCAGTCTATCATTTTCTTTCCATTCCTACCACCCTCGACAAGGTTGTCCTTACTATTCACCCAGATTGTTGAAACAGCCTCCTAATTGGCATTCCTCTTTCGGGGCTCACTTCATTCTGAGGTACCTCTTTACAATGCTGCCAGATTAATCTTTTATTACTCTGGCTGCATCATTGCCTAGTCAAAAAAACTTTCAGGGTTCTTTAATGCCCAAAAGATACTTATAATCAAGTATCTCAGCTTTTCCACAGTGACTTCTGTTTGCATTATTTTACTATGTATAGGGGAAGCGCTGGGGGGAAATAGAAGGAAGTTTTTTAAATTGCTTTCTATTAATTTCAGAAGCATTTTTGTAGAATTTTCCCCGGAAAAAAAAGTCACTTTCCTTGATTTTTTTCCATTTTGTTTCCACTTTTCTAGACTACATTTCTAGCTAAATAACAACAACAATAAACAAATAGCATTTACATACCATTTTACATGTATTATCTCATTTGATCATCATAACAACCCTTTTAGGTGGGTTCTATTATTATATCCATTTTATAGAAGAGAAACTGAGGCTGTTAAATGACTTGGCCAGAGTTAGACTACTATTAAGTGTCTGAAGCAGAATTCAAACTCAGGTCTTCCTGATTCCAAATCCAGACCTCTAGGCTACTACCTGTAATTCAATAAACATTTATAAAGCATCTGTTATATGAAAGACATTTAAATACCACCAAAAAAAAAAGAGTTGCTCCTGTTAGTGATACCAAAGTATAGGGCAAATCTTCTGTTTTAAGGAATTCCCAGTTTGGGGGATATGCACACATTAACTCCTCTTGTGGTTACTCAGACCCTCTATAATTTGCCCCTATCTTATCTATCTGACCTTACTTCTCATGGCTTCACAATATAAATTTTGGGCTCCAGTCAGTCCAGGGTCTTCACTATTCCTTCATCATAATATATTCATCCTTATCTCCATGATTTTGCCCATGTTCTTAACACAGTGAAAAATGCCCTCCCATATGCTCTCTCAATATCCAAATCTTACACATTAGTCAAGGTCCCACTCAGATTTGTCTTCCTTCATAGATACTTCCTTGACCATTCCAGCATGTCTCCTTTTAGTGTCTCCTTTCAGATCTCCTCAAAGTCTTATTATTAGCAATGAGTATTGCTAATCATCTCTTCCTTTGTACTATGTACCTATTTTGTTGTATGTTGGTTTTTTCCTCCCCCTAACAAGAGTATAGGTTTTTTTGAAAATAGAAACCAGGTGTCTTTCTTGTGGTGCCTATCACAGTAGGAGGCATTCAATAAGTATTAATTGAATAGAAATTAATTGAACACTTTTTTTGGCAATTTTTAAAAATTAGTATATATGGCAACAATTATTCTAAACACAATTTAATATTCCTTGATCCATAAAGCAGTTCAGGATCTTACATTGTCTCAAGTTCTTTCCACTTCCAGACTCAAATCTCTAATCAAATCTATACATAGCTTCAAGCACAGTGTAATGGAAAGAACTATGGCTTTAGAGTCAGAGGAACTGGGTTAAAATTCTGGCCCTACCAACAACTACCTGAATGGTTTTTGGCAAAACACAACTTCTCTGGGCCTGTAACAGGAAGAAATGGGACTATATAAGAGTTGTCAAACATGCAACTGGCAATACTCCAAAGTGTAGCCCAAACCAGATTAAAATATAATAGGGGAAAACTTAGCAAGATGAACAAAATTACGATAGAACACAAATAATGTTAATGTGTGATTTTCTAAGAGATTATGTAACCACAGGGACCCTTACCTATGATTTAGTAGCTCCCATTTCTGCATTTGACACCACTTTACAGATGACCTCTACGGTCTCTTCTAACTAGTCTATGTTCCATATTGACTCATGGACATGATGAGTAACTTTCCTCCTCTCTCTCTTTCATTAATATACTTCGTGCCCATTGCCTATCAAATGAAAGCCAACTTCATGAACCTTGCATATAAGATAGTTATGGTAATCTAAATCCAGTCCACCTTTTCATCCTAATCCCAGATTATTCCTTTTCATGATCTCTATGCCCCATATAAATGGGGTTACTCACCATCATTGGTGAGTGCCATATTTTCCACCCTCTTTGCCTTCATTTGTATTGTGCCTTATGATTGGAATACCTCCTACTGATCCCTGTCTATTAACTAAATAATCAGCCTTCAAGACCCACCTCAAATTCTCTTCCATGAAGACCTCCTTAGTCCCCCACTAGAAATAATTTCTCATTTATTATAATACAATTTTATTCTCTTCTATGTACATATCATTCTAATGTAATATATGTATGTGTATATATGTTTATATATATATATATATAATTTTCAGCTTTGTCAGCTAGTCAATAAACATACATTAAGTACCTCCTGTATAACTGTCTCATTTTTCCTGGTAGACTGTGATGTCCTTGAGAATAGGGGCCATGCCTTATTAATCTTTTCTATGTTCCCCAGCACTTTATCACAATACACTGTATATGGTAGACACTTATATATAGCCATTGAATGAATAATCAGTTTCATCAGCTTTTACTCCACCAGAAAAATGTAGATGTGCCAGTTAGAAGATTTCAGGTAGATACAATTCTACATAAAATAACTTTTGTTCTTCCTCGACAGAAAGAGAAGCCTAGTAAATAGAGAATATCCTTCCCAGTCAGGATCACCTAGGATCAAGTCTTGTCTGACACATAATGCATGTTTCACTCTGAGCCAGTGATTTATCTTCTCCGTGCCCTAAACAGATCACTAGAACTCTAAATTTCAAAACAGCCACTGATTTGCACAAGGAAGGCACTTTACTCACCTGGGATATATACATATAATCCATAGTCTGGACCAAATAAATTAATTAATTAAAACAGAACAGGACAGAACAGAAACCTATTATAAATAACAGACAAAAAGTAAACTTAGTGGAAGATTTCAAATGTGATATTCTATACAACTGCAAATCAACACAATCCCACCTCTCCTAAATCGATGGCAACAGAAATATACAGTTGGGCCATTTTTAGCAAATCCATAAAATGATTCTGCTAGCTAGGCATTCAACTGTTCACTTAACATTCCTAGACATATAGAAGAGAGTTCCAAAGAGCCTGACATTGTCATGTCATTAGTAGAATAAAAATCTTAACCTCCTCCAGCCTTTCTATTATCTGTTGCTATAAAAAAAAAAAAAACAGTCCTAAGTTGCTCTCCAAAATACTCTACTTTCCACATTTGTCCAGGTATATTTCTAACTAAAGTCACTTTTATGCTTCCCTGAGTTTCTTTTAAAATCACTTTTCCCAGCACTGTTCCTCATTCTGATTTATGTGCTTTGGTTGAGCCCCAGGTATTTTTTTCGTCACTAAGTATGTTACACTACTTTGTATTTTTATTAAAGAAATAGATTGTATTGGGCAAGTCCACACGTAGCTGCATAATGTTTGTCTTGTGGGTTTCATATTAATCTATTCTGACACGTTTGTTTTCTTCAGAAACTATACAGATACTTGGAGTGAAATGTGGAACCTTGTGATGCATTTTTATAATAAGCACTGCTAAGTCTTTTGCCAACCTCTGTTCGGAAAGACAAAAAACAATCAATTGAAAAGCACAGGGAAATAATGGATATTTGGATATGGATAATGGATATTTAGGCTAGGGATTTGCAAGGGCAGTAATATAACAATAATAGTAAAACAGTGAATTTATCTATTACAGTAAGTGAAATGATCCTTTCAGGAGTTTTGAAATGAAGTTAAAAAGATAAAAAAAAAAAAGAGAGAGTTCCATATACTATGTGTGTGCACGCATCTATTCATGACCTTACATATTCGTATAAGAATCTCCATACACAAAGACAGGCATATCTAGGTAGCTTGATTATTTTCCTTCTTCAGAATTTCATTTGCTTTGTAAATACCAATGTAATAGGCATTTAAGGGGATAGTTTTAAATTACCATCTCCTCCTGCCCCTTTCTCTTAGCATGAGTAATCTAATTTTTCTGCATAGCATGTTGCAGTTTGATAGACAGGTCTCTGAGGGGTGTCTTGTGTGTCAGCATCAGTGAAAATGAGTTCTGAAGCAAACTCACACCCCCATGCGCGTGTGGAATCCCAATCACCCCCGAGTTATAGATCCGTTTGCCCCATACTTCACTGATGGATAATGTATTCATTTGCCTCTGGCTAAAAAAAAAATGAAAACCCACCACCGCATATTGATGCCATCCCCAAGAAGTTGTCACTGGAAATAGTGAAACATTGGCATGGCACAGGCCAAGGAACTACAAGCTGCTGCCTACTTCTCTCACTCAACACTCAACTGAAAGAGAAGAAAGAAAAAAAAAAAAAGAGGCAATCCAAAATGTCAGCTGAGCTTGAAGCTATCTCTTGCTCTAAGGAGAAAATTAAAACCTATTTCCTCCACAAAAGATGAATGCAGTTCCAAACACCACTAAATATTATAGCAAGCCTAAGTACCATCCTATTAAGATAACACCCTAAGGGAGAAATTCTTAGATTCAGTGTCTACTTATGTTATGTTTATGTAATATGCAATATGTGTATACTCTTCTATATTTGAATACTGCATATAGACTCATAAAGAGCAAAATCACACAGTGACTGGAATGTTTAAAGCATGGGATTCAGTCCATTGAAAGAAAATTTAGCAATAAGCAATCTTTGAATTTCAGTTTATGGAACTGAATGGAGTTCTATGCAGAATTTTGTGCTAATGGCACCACAGAAATAGTTGCAGGAGACATAAAAATGTGAGTGACTTGGGGAAGAGTGGAGAGAGTTCCACTGAGGATCCAGATGTGCCCGATTGGAACACGGCTTCACCATTCTCCAGTGTGCCCTAGAAGAGATTTAGAAAAGCATCACTAGGATCACTAATCACTAGGTTTCATCTTCCATTATATAATTTGGTCAAGGCTATCTAATGCTCCAAGTGTTCTAGAAGTTACATGCCTTGATTAATGATTATCCATTTTCCATTGTGCGTACCGAGGGCTGAAAATTTAATATAGCCTGTTTGTTTAAAAACTTCCAGCATGTCTATATAGCAACATTAATCACATACATTAAATGTTTTTGCTTAGATTCAAAGATTTTGTTTTCTACTAGTAAATATAGTTGCTCCCTATTTTAATAATTCTCCATTTCATATACTCTGTTATTTCTGTTGCATAATTCCAGATTATTTTAAATTTACATTAGCAATCAGAATTCAGTTTCAGTTTGTTTTGTTTTAATGGTAAAGAAAACAAGCATATTAGTATTGACTGATGTGATTCTGAATGGGGGATTGGTGTGGGGAGAGGAATCTTGGAAATCAGCCCATCTTGGACAAAATATGAATGACACACAATTATCTTATGAGTTTACTGGGCATGGTCACTAAAATATACTTGAGAAGAAGCTAAACTCACAATCTAGTTTATTAATTCAAATACAGAGAAAATACTTCTGTGCTACTATAGTAGAAGTGTTTGATACAGATCTTACTTGGTTTTCTTGAGCATCAAGCTTTGTTTCCCTTTCCTAAGTCCAGTGGTCACTAACCTCCACACAATCTCTCAGACATATTGTCCTTCATTGGGCCCTTATTCAAAGTCTTTTCAGAATCGGAGGACTTGTCATAGCTCATTCTCTATTGGCATAACATTCAAGAACCTAGCATCATCTCAACATATTAGAAAAGGATATTAATGACATTAATGGATAATGGACAGCACCATATAAATTTTTAATAGTGGTGCCAAATAATCAATAAATTTAATCAGTAATATTGACAAATCAAAGAAAAAATACTTAATTTAACTAAAGGAGGGGATTGCTAAGTAACACAGTGGCTAGAGAGTCAGGTCTGGAATCAAGAAGACCTGAGTTCAAATATGACCTCAAGCACTTATGAACTGTGTAACCCTGGGCAAGTCACTTAACTTCTATTTTGCTTCAGTTTCCTTATCTATAAAATGGAGATAGTAATACTATCTACCTCCCAGGATTGTTAAGCATTTTGCACAGTGCCTCACACACAGTAAGGACCAATAAATGTAAGCTATTGTTATTATTATCATTCTTATTACTATTGTTAACCCAAAACTTGGTGCTCTATTGAATCAAAACTGAATTGACAAAACTGTCCTAAAATCCAACCAAAAATAAACTCTCACTATAGGTAAGGTTCCATGTTAGACATTGTGAATATAGAGAGATAAAATGACACTCTCAAGATGTTCATAGTAGGCATGAGACATGTTCAATTCAATTTAATTCAATTCAATTTATTAAGCACCTACTGTGTGCCAGATACTGTTAGAGTAAAGAAATTAGTATAACATTATATATTTGGGGATTTCAAAATAATTTGTAAATCTTAAAGCCTAAAATATTCCTGTTGGCAAATCATGACATGGTAGTACCTTCCTATAAGAAGAAAATGTGAGTATGAGAGTGTCAGGGTTCTGGGTATGATAAGATGATTGACATTCCAAAGAAAGAGCTAGACTAAATGCTACGTGAAATTTCAGGAGAGGCTTTATCTATAAGGATGAACCACACTAATTGATCAGTAGCAAGTCCCATTGCTTATATGATATTAATACAATTTCTGACAAATAAGACCTTCCTGATGTCTTGGTCATTACAAAATTTCCCATTGTAGACTCTCTAGGCAATACAACTCACATGCTTATTCCAATTCACAGATTCTTCATGATCTGGGGAGGTCCTTGTATTGCTTTCTCTCAATCACTTTAGAAGAAAACATTGAGAAAAGAAATTATAATAATTGGTGCTAGGTTTTCCACAGTGATTCTGTCTTTTCTTTTCATCTATTGTTTAACTATGTTCAAGTGAAGGCACAAAGCAGGGGGTGTATTTTCTGGTATTTTTTAAAAAGTTAAATTTTTTTTTTTACAAAAAAAATTCATTTCTTTAAGGAAAACAGGAATTTTTCTCTTATATTTTTCCATTTCCTCTGGATCTTTCTTTTCTTTTCTCAGACCTTCACATTTTTAGGTAGAGGATACTAAGAAGACAGACTCCTATCTCTTGAGAAGTTGACAATTTCCTTAGAGAGACAAGACGTACACACATACTAACAGTGGGAATCCCTAACAAATTATTTAAAATAGGATTTATCCTCCTTGAGGGCAAAGACTGGTTTAATTTTTCCCCCAATAGAGATGCAAAGGGGGCAAAGGGAACAAAGACAATTTAGAGCTATATATACATATATATATATATAGTCATAAAAATATTTTCTTTTCAATGAGAAAAGGGAGGTGAGGGGGAGACACAAAAAAAGCAAATTCTAAGAACAAAGGCAGAATAAAAATTCTGTGATTTCTTTGCTTTTGAATCTCTGTCTCTCTTTAAAAAAGCTAATATGCTCAATTCTAAGTTATAAAATAGACAAATCAGGGGATAATTACTCACTTTACAGAAGGATTCAAATTTGTCACCTTTGAAATGGACAGTTCTTCTGTAATCCAATTCAACCTTTCTTAAAAACAATTTGGAATTTTGCAAGAAAAATAACTAATATACTCATACCTATGAATCCCCCTGCTGGGCACATAATCCTTCAAAATTCAAAGACAAAAAAATTGCCTATATACCAAAATATTCATAATAGCACTTTTCGTGATAGAAAAAAAATTTTAAGAGGCTGCTTATCATTTAGAAAATATAGGGACCAATTGTTGTATATAGATGTAATAGAATATTATTGTTCTGTAAGAATTATCAAAGAAGAGAAATTCAAAGAAACATGGAAAGATTTTTATAAAAGAACTCAAAGAAATGTAAGCAACACTAGAAAACAAGCAAAACCACCATAATTATGTTATTTTTTTAAAACTCACAAAAGTTAACCAAAGTCAGATTATTTACAGTGATCAATCCTGATCTCAGGAAGTAGATGATGAAACATCTTTAACTCCTTTTGGTCGAGAGGTGAGAAGATAAAGGGGCAGGACACTACATACACTGTCAGACAAGGTTTCTTTTTTCAATTGATTGATTTTGTCTGTATTTTCTTTGTTACAAGGGAAGGTTCAATGAAGAGATTATACTGTATTTTTACTGTAGTGTGAAAAACAAAGGTCATTAATACAACTTTTTACATAGTTTTATTTTTTTTTTTAAAGAAAGGAAAGGAAAGGGGCAGCTAGGTGGCAGTGAATAGAGCAACAACCCTGGAGTCAGGAGGATCTGAACACTTACTGTGTGACCTTGGGCAAGTCACTTAACTCCAATTTCCCTGCCTACCCCCCTCCAAAAAGCAGAAAGGAAGAAAGAAAGAAAGAAAGAAAGAAAGAAAGAAAGAAAGAAAGAAAG
>NW_027186296.1:53510709-53521801 GCF_028583685.1 Petaurus breviceps papuanus | reverse complement strand
GAAAGAAAGAAAGAAAGAAAGAAAGAAAGAAAGAAAGAAAGAAAGAAGGAAAGAAAGAAGGAAAACAGGAAAGGAAGGAAAGAAGAAGAGAAAAGAAATAGCTCCCTTTCTACATTTTAAATGACACAGTAGACAAAATTGCTTTTACATAATTTTTAGAAATCCAATTATTGAATAAAACAAATTTAAAATTGTCTATTATTCACACACACACCAACCCACATACACAAATGTACAAACACATCCTGTGACTCATTCTTCCTAAGGCTAAAACTAGAACAAACTGGAACAATAATATTCTTATACTATGCAAGTGGCTACTATTATCATGAATTAATGTCTAGACTCAATCAAAAAGAATTGATTAAGCAACAATTATATCCCAGCCTTTATGTTAAATACAAATGCAAAGAATGAGCAACCTCTACTCTCAATGACCCTCCATTCTAAAAGGGAAGACAACATAATGTATAGGTATATATAGAATAAATTCAAAGTGGTTAAATATGAAGTAGATGCTATTATCCTGTCTCACAGATGAAGAAACTTGGGCTGAGAGGTTAAGTCACAGTCACATAGCTAATACTCATCTGAGACAAAATTTGAATTCAGGGCTTCCTGATCCTAGACGCCACTATGCCAAAGAGATTTTTTGTTTTGTTGTTTTATTTTTTTTGTGTGTGATGGTGAGGATTTTTGTTATGAAGGTGAGGAGAAAATGCACTGCAAAAATAGGAGACAAAAAAAAGAAGGGAAATGGAAAAGAGTCCATTTTAGGTAGATAGCAGAGTGAGGGAGAGACTATAAAATATAATAAGGCTTAAAAGATATATTAGGGCCAGGTTGTGAAGGGTTTTAACATTGAAAGAGAAGGAAGTACTTTGAACTTTCTTAACTAAAGCAGCTTGAACAGCAATCAACTGCCTTGGGTTTAAAAGAAATCACTCCAGATCTATAAATCACTGAAGTTTAGATTAGAAAGAGATCCCAGTCTTCCATCCTTCCTTTGGATTGGTTTCCATGGGAATCCATGATTCAGTGATCACTATGAGTGTATGGGCTAGAGGCAGCTAATTGTTACCTTTGCTCACCACTATGATAAATAATAGAAGGCTGAAGCGACAGATAACACTGGGAAAAAGAGTGTAAAGACATGGATAGACATGGAAAGTAATAGGAGAAGGCTGAAGTGACAGATGACACTGGGAAAAAGAGTGTAAAGACATGGAAAAAGAGTGTAAAGACATTGGCTGATTCCCGATGTTGCAGAGCTAACAATGATTTTCAGTGGCCAAGATGTCTTTCCTTTTAAGAACTAAAGGCATTTTTATGTCTAACTCCTTTACCAATAACATACAAATAAAAGCAGTGGGGTGGCACAAGAAAGTGATGGATTGTCTGGAATAAGGCCACCTGAGCACAAATCCTGCCTTAGGTGCATACTAGTTATGTGGCTCTGAGCATTCAATTTAACTTCTGCCTGCTTCAGATTCTTCATCTGTAAAATGGGAATCATAATAGCATCTATCTCCTAAGATTGTTATGAATAAAATGGAATAATATTTAAAAAGTGCTTTGCAAGCCTTAAAATACTATATGAAGGCTATTACTATTAATCATTATCATTATTGCCACCATAACATCTTTGTAAGACAGATAGGCACAGAGATTATTATTCCCATGTAATAAATAAATTATTATTTATTGCTTCCACAATAACTAGAGATGGTCAAATACAACACTAAGCTTGTGGCTTTGGAGGAAGAGATGCTTCTACTACTACCCACAGTGGTAAGCAAAGAAAACTAGTACTTTCCTACAGCCAATACTTTCCTTGGAGTATTTGTATTTGTATCTTCAGTGTCTGTGTTAGGTTGAACTTGGTACATTGATCCTTTACCTTGAAAGGGCTGAAACCACCTTGCCAGAAAATATCTAGTGCTGTACATCTCTGCTATCTCAATGAAATGATAATGCCACTTTTACAAGGAAAGTTCCAAGTTGTGTGTCAACATTGATATTTGTTCACATGCCAAAAGGCAGCCAAGATTGTTTTGCTTTCACACAGTTGATTCTATTCTCATTTTTCACACATTGGGAAATATTGTTTTCACAAAAGAACAAGTGTTTTTGAATCAGGTCAGAATCAATGAAGAAAGTTGTGACTTTGAAAGAGATTGTCTACAATCTTCTGAAGGTCTGTCCTGTAGATGGCATTATGGCCCACTGGGTGAGCATGGGCACTGTGAACTATATGCACATAGCCTATAGAAGTCAGAGGGATGGAAATAGACTGTATTTTATGTAGCAAACATACCACATCCATTCAAAACTTGTTTCTCTCCCCGCCTTACCCCCCCCCCCATATTATCAGAATCCTTTGTAACCAGCTGGAAATTTTCTTTGAGGGGTTGTTTTCTTGCCAGCTGACAAAATGAGCCGTTTTCTCCCCACCCTCTGAGCCTGCCAGGGAACAATGTCAGCATGGTTTCCTGGCATCCAAGAGATATGTGTTGGAGCAATCTGACAATTTAAACAGCTTGATTTGTCACGTAAAAGTAGAAGTTATTAGCAGAAATGTTGTTTTGTTAGGAAAAGGAAGGAGGATGTTGCCTCAGATTGCAAAAGGATGTGCTGAGTGCCTTCAGAACTGTGTTTCTTTAGCACCCCCTCCCTACCCACCTTTCTAAGTCTGCAGCCTCCTAATTTGGGATCGTTTGTTTTTCCCTCTCCCCTTCCAAGTAATCATTAATAGTCTGAGACAAAGTCAAACAGATATTCCAGGAACACTAAACAAATGATCTCTATTAGTCTCATTCACAACTCAGAGTCCTTCCTATTTAGTGGTTTCATTATGTAATTCAGCATTTCTCAAACTTTTTGGTCTCAAGACTCCTTTACATTCTTAAAATCGAGTACCCCAAAGAGCTATTATTTGTCTGTGTTAAATCTATCAGTGTTTCCTTTAGCAGATATTAAGATTAATACATTTTATTATATTTATTAATTTATTTTTAAATCATTTTAAATTATATGTTAAATAGCATATTTTGTGAAAAATTACTAAATTCACCCAAAAAAATTAATGAGAAGAGGTGGCATTGTTTTACATCTTTTTGCAAATCTCTTTAACATCTAGCTTTATGGAAAACAACTGGCTTCTCATATCTGCTTCTTCATTCAATATATTTGTTGCTTTGGTTGAAGTATATAAAGAAAATGCAAACTTAAATAGATAAGTAATTGGAAAAAGAGAGGAATATTTTAATAGGCCAATAATGTCTTAGTATTTTGAAAATAGGGGGTTTTTGGAGGGGGAAAGTCAAGGCAATTGGGGCTAAGTGACTTGCCAAAGGTCACACAGCTAGTGTGTCAAGTGTCTGAGGTCTGATTTAAACTCAGGTCTTACTGACTCCAGGGCCAGCACTCTATTCATTGCACCACCTAGCTACCCCCTGAAAATAGTTTTGACCTCACTGATTCCATGAGAGGAACTCTGGGACATCAAGGGATCTGTGGATCCCACTTTGAGAATACCTAGTCTAAATTATCATAAACTCTTGTGTTCAAATTCTGGTTCTGCCAGTCACTAAATGTATGACCTAGGTTGTTCCTCAATTTCTCAATCTATAAAATAAGAGGGTCAGAGGAGATATCCTTCCCAGCTCTAAACTCCTTAATCCTATGAACATAATCCTGTTTCACAAAGCTTTTCCTTTATATTCTTGTCCTTAATAAACTGAGAAGTGAATCTTTTCTTCAGTATTCTGTCCATTAGAATCTTAAAAATTTTTAAATCTCCTTAGGAGACCCCACAACTCAGCACAAATGAAATCCTATAAGACTTCATAGATGCCAGCACATATATACATATATGTACATATGCAAAATATGAAAGCAAAAGGAAGAAGTCAAGTTGAACACGAGTCAAAATATATATCATGATATCATAATATCAAGGGTACTTCCATTGCCCAATGTATTTACCTGTGATTTATTTTTACTGCAGTCTTTAGAGCAATAATGCCAATAATAAGTCCCATTTCTATCCAACCACTTTCTTCAAAACAACTACAAGGTAGGAAGTTACAAATATTAACATTACCATTTCATGAAAGAGGAAATTCAGATTTGGGCCTGATCCTGATTTAATTTCATAGAGCCAAACAGGACTCATCTTTCACTAATAATATGTGTAAAAGCATATTTATGTACATATTCATATGTGTATCATTTTATATATACTATATATGAAATAGATAAGTATATATTGTATTATAATATTTATATTATATATAATGTGCATTTGTGAATAATATATACAAATGCATGAGACAGATGCATTGTGCATATGTCCATATATTATTGCTGAGAGGTTGAGTCCTTCTTGGGTCTATGAAATATATACATGTATATATACATAGTTATATTTATCTTTGCACTTACACATGTGTGTATGTGTGTGTATGTGTATATATATATATATATATATATATATATATATATATATACACACATCTATATTGCTGTGTTAAGTTTGGAATGCTTGTGAATGAAATAAAAATGTGTGTTAACACCTAGGCATGAAATTGAGCCCCTGGAAAAGGATGGGAGGTTGTCTTAACATGTATCCAATTATTGTTGCCGTTGCCTGTCTACCACAAGTGAGGCCCACGCTGCTCTCTCTTCAGTCTTGAGTTTTGAAAGTATTTGTCTCTTTTCTTTGAATAATACATTCTCTGTCTTGGCTACTTTGTCTGAGAAGACCATTCCAAAGCCCTTTTATGGGGTTAATGGGACAATGAAAGCTCCCATATTAGACACGTTCAATGAAGTCTGAGTATTACCACACCACTGACTTAAACACCACTTAAACACGTGAATGTTGGATGAAACAAAAGGCAAAGGACGATTTCTATGCAGTGATATTAAAAATGAAATTAATATTCCCTTGATTAAAAATGAGCACGCTAGAGGCAGCTAGTTGGCGCAGTGAATAGAGCACTGGCCCTGGAGTCAGGAGGACCTGAGTTCAAATCTGGCCTCAGACACTTAACACAAAAAACTAGCCATGTGACCTTGGGCAAGTCACTTAATCCCAATTGCCCCTCCAAAAATAATGAGTACATTTTCCCTCTTACCATGCCACAAAGGAGCTATTTTGCTTCAACCCATTATTATCATGTAGTTACCTCTAAAACAAAGCAATTTTGACCAAGTTAGAAAGAACAAAAGAGCAACTAGGTGGCACGGTGGATGGAGGGAACTGGGCTGGGAATCAGAAAGACTCATCTTCCTGAGTTCTAATCTAACCTCAGACACTTACTAGCTGTGTGACCCTGGATAAGTCACTTAACTCTGCCTCAGTTTCTTCGTCTGAGAAATAATCCGGTGAAGGAAATGGTAAACTACTCCAGAATCTTTGCCAAGAAAACCCCACAAGGGATCATGAAGAATCTGCCATGACTGAAAGCACCTGAACAACAAAGATAGAAAGAGCATGATATACTAAGTACAGTATCTGGAATTAGAAGGGCTCAGCCTAAGTCCTGTGTCATCTATATATTAGCTGTATAAGTATAAAAAAGTCATAACTTTCTTGGGTCTCACTTTCTTCATCTTTAATATGGAGATTATATTACTCGCATTACCTATGTCAGAGTTTTGGTGAGGAAATGTCATTGTAAACCTTAAATTGAATAAAAATATGAGCTACTTATATGACCAGTAAGAATATTTCAAGCAAAAGTCTTATTTCAGAATACATTATTCAATAATAATTCATATTTATACAGTACTTTAAGACTTATAAAACATTTTTCTCTCAGCAATCTTGACATATTAGTAATGCAAAAATAATAGGTTTATCCATAATCAGGCAGCTAGGTCCTGAGCCCAAGACCGAATCAAAGATTACAATCCAGGTATTCTGTCTCCCAGTCTAGTTTTATCCCTTCCTTCCAGCCTCCCCCACCATTTGTTACTTAGGCAACTCACTGCTCAATGACATGCAAATGTTAACACTTGGACCCATCATTTTCTGGTGGTTCCCGTAGGGAAAGAGTAGCAAACACATAAACGCACATACAACAACAAAGGACAGAATTGAAATTTGGGCAAAGTCAGTCAGGCTTAGATGTGAGACAAAATGCCAGGTGGGTAGCTAGCCATATGAAAACTGGCTTAAATGCCAGTCAATATATCCTACTCACGTTCAGATGCTTTAGAATAACCTCATAGGTCATTTCACCCATAATTATGGTAATATCAGAGCCAGGATTTGAACCCAGCTCTTCCCAAATTCCAAATCCACCATTTGATCTATTAAATACCACATTATTCCCCTTCGGGTTTGGTTTTCTCTAACTCTTGCATGTATTTGTTGTTGTTTAGTCATATCCAATTCTTCATGACCCCGTGAACCATACTAATATAAGGCTTTCTTGGCAAAGATACTGGAGTTGTTTGCCATTTCCTTCTTCAGTGGATTAAAGCAAAAGTGACTTGCCCAGGACCACACAGCTAGTAAGTGTTTGAGGTCAGATTTTAATTCAGGTCTTCCTGACTTCAGGCTCAGAACTCTATCTACTGAGCTACCTAGCTGCCTCTTGTGCATACTGGCTGTATCAAATTAGGCTGTAAATTTCTAAGACAGGCAACATATCTTATTTTCTCATATGTCCCTAACTTAGGGTGGGTCACACAGAAAGCTCTAAAATACTTGCTGAGATTTTCACACCATGTAAATCAAATTTTCTTTAAGTTGTTCCTTTGTACATAAGTTACTTGATCACACCCTTTTTCTCATTTACAATCAATTAGCTCATACATGAAAACTACTTTGGCACCATAATCCTAAGCACAACAAAAACTCCCTGGCAACTTGCATGTTTATATCATAAATGGCTACTTCATTTCAGACCTAAAAGGCAACCAAGAGATCATCTTGTCCAACACCTTCATATCAAATTCACACATATAAACTCATGTTCATGGTCTTGAACCCATAGATACTCTAGTATAGGAAGAATTAAAAAGAACTAGCTGCTGAACAAGTTGTCTTCCTTCCAAAATCCACTGAAACTAGTCACGAACCAGACATATGAAAATCCAAATCGTCTTTGAGATCTTTCCAAGAGACAAGGACAGAAGATGTCAAAACAAAATGACCTGGAAAAATAATATATTTGGATAATTAAGGAACAAAGAGGGGGAAAGCAAGTTTGTACTATATTTTAGAATATGTCCAGCACAGTATGTACTAATTTCTAAAGCTCACTTATTGGTATTTTCTATTATAAAAGATACAATATTTCTCTATCCCTGTCTAGAAAACTACATATAAGAACTCAAAGTACATTTTGGTCAGTCTGATTTGATATAGTCATGTACCACAAAGTAACCTGGAAACACTGGTGTTATCACATAGGTGTCATTAAGATAGTCCTTAGAGAGTCAAAACACCCTTAGTGCATAGACTTAACCTTTGATATAGTTACTATATGAAGGAATTCATTAACATTTTATAGGAAGAGAGAGATGCAAAAGACTCTTCAGATACAAGGTAGCCTCAATTCCATAGTTTCTTTCTACTCTCCTCTCAAATTCTGTAGATAACTATAAACCTCCTTAACTTGGATTTTTTCCTATTAGTGGAATTTTCTCTCTCACTGAGAACTCATTAGACTTATTTAATCTTTGAGGACTACTTTCCACAAAGTCCATAATATGGAAGAAAGTTTTCTTTGTAATTTATCTCTGATAAATGGTTATCCTCCATAATCTTATTTAATTTTGTTTGACACTGAACTCTCTTCCTGGATGTAACTACTCTTGAATGTATCATTGTGTACTCAGATGTTTGTATTTTAGTTTCTGGTTTAAAATCTCTGGAGGAAGACCTTGCTTTTTGCAAAATATCATAGAAGGACCTTCTCTTTGCCATCTATTTATTCTCTTTTTCTTTCTTTCTCCATGTTTCCCCATGATCTTTCAAATTAGCCCTTGTTTACTTAGAGAGAACAAAGCTCTCCATCTCCTACCCCCACCTTTCTCCACATCCCTACCCTCCACCCCCACCTTCTATTCTACCGCTCAGTGACTCTGGGCTATCTATTACTGGAAAGAGACAGCTGTTTTTCTTCTATTTTCCCATTCTTAGTGTTTATTTTTCATATGAACTCTGATCCATTTAATTCAAAAAAGAATTGAGCATCAATACAAATAAAACTACATTTAAAAGCTTTAAAAAGCACTTTTTTCTTTACAAGGTAAAAGTTAAAGATTCCACTTTAAAAAACCATAAACATTACTTGTAAAGAATTCATGGATAAACAAAGCTCTTCTGACCCATTTTTAACATTTGGTATACTGAGTTTAACTATCTTTTTTTTAAGTGACAGACTATTTTCTTTGTTCTATGTAGTTAATCCTGTAAGATTCATAAAGACTTGTTTGAAGATTATCTTCATAATCTTTACACCCCTCTTTGAGCTGAGGAAAATAACTATAATTCCCATTTTACAGATGTAGAAGCAGATGACTACATTGGCTCAATCAGCTGCCAGATACCACTGCAAGAAACAAAGCTGGGACTGTTTTGGCCATACTCTTTACGGTTGAGTATTAGTACTAGTGTTCAACATTTATTGAGGCACAAAAATGTATTAGACATTGTAAAAAAAAAAGAGATATAGACATTGGGGGGGCGGGGTAACAAACCCAATTCACTTGCTAGCCTAACAAGACGTGTAACTATTGTAACAGATTACTGTAGCCCTCACCACATATGTGGAAGGCTGAGTAAATTAGATTTCAGTCTAAGCCCAGGCTTCTCTAGGACTGTTATGTGTATGGGGGTCATGTAAGCTCTCTGCTAATGGCTCCTGCCCCCACTCTTGGTGTTCTCCCTCCAAAGTGTAGGGAGTGATCCCCTTTTATCCCAGTATCATTTAACCACACACAGATTCATTTTTACAAAGAAATATTTACATCAAAAGGTAAAATCACAAATATACAAATTTACTCCCCAGACGCATGGGAGGCAAACTCCTCTTCCCTCCTACACCATCTCATCCTCTGGGTAGGAGAACGAGATTAGGTTTATAGTTTAGCTTGGTTCCTATAGAGCACAGCAGGGTTCAAGTACCAGGATTTCTGACTTCCCAGGGCTTCCATGCCAGGCTGGTTGGCTGCACCATTCCACCTGCTCTCCTAGCTTCAAAGTTGCTAGCACCTGGAACTGAGGAGATCAAACAACACAGAACAGAAACGAACCTTCTTTGTAAGACCCCCTTCTTGGAGCTAAGGTAAAAGAAAGGGAGCAGATGAGGCAAAGTCCTGCCTCTTTCATAAGTCCTAATCAGGGTCTCCTTGCTGTGGGTGAACTGGGATCTTCACCTTCTGCATGTAGCTTACAAGAGCTTCAGAAAAGGGAACAGCAGGAAAAGAGACAGCAAAGAGGGATCTGCTTGGTCTTGCCAGTTTTAAAGACTCGGGTAGGCAATTAAAGGAGAAGTTATCCCATACTGACCTGGTTGAAGATGCAAAGGACTCCATATTAGGCAAACTGGGCATGCTTAAAAGTCCCTCCAAGACTGTCTCCATGATGGAAGGACCAGGCATGCCCAAAGAAGCCCAAAGAAGATTACACTAAGGTTATCATTTTGGCTGCAATGCTTAATTAAAGTGCTCAAGACAGTCAAAATGAGATGAGTTGTGCCATTGGTCAGTTTGTTTACATGTGGACATGGCCTACAGTAAAATTACAGATGTGAATCAAAGTACTAAGAATGTTACAGTGAAAAAAAGGTAGTTAAAAAAAGCACAGGTCTTAGGAATATCAGCCCAGATTCTAATTCTGGCACTGCGCCCTTTCTATCCAGTTGTCCCTCAGTAAGTCATTTGATTTTAATGAGCATTGCTTCTTTTGTCTGTATTGCGGGGAGACTGGACTATGTTTCTTTCAGTTCCAAAAGCTTAGGATTCCATTAAATACTTTGAAACCATTAACTTTAAGCCCAATGATAGACCCAAAATATTCCATGGGGCTGAAGAGAGTAATGCAATAAGGTACTTGGTGGGGATGGCTAATGGGATAACTGGAGGGAAAACCTTCCAACACTCCAGCCTCCTCAGTAAAACAGGCTTGTCCAAAAACATTCCTCTACCACAAGTATCTAGGGATACTAGACTCAGGGTCTCTTATTCCAACAATATCTCTATTACCCTAGGCCAAAGGTGGGGAACCTGCAGCCTTGAGGCCACATGTGGCCTTTTAGGTCTTTGAGTATGGCCTTTTGACTGAGTCCAAGTTTTACAGAAAAAAATTCTTTTTTTAAGGGAATTTGTTCCGTGAAGTTTTAATTCAGTCAAAAAGCCTACAACCTAGAGGGCCACATGTGACTTTGAGGCCACAGGTTCCCTACCCCTATACAAGGCCCCTCCAAAGGGAAGCCAGTAGGAAGACTTGGGGATAAGGATGATGAGGGGCCCAAAATTTTCTACTGAAGGAAAATCTGGGTTCTTAGCCACAGAGGGGAAGTGTTGGATGACCCCAGTATGGAGATTAGATAGAGAACTAGAGGACCCAGAAGCATCTAACAAGAGGATGACACATATGCCACCACCTCTCCAGTCTCCCAAGAATCTGGGCTTCTTGTCGTTCTGACTAAGTCTCACCAAGAAGGAAAAGAAGGGAATACCTAACCAAGTTCAGTCACTGAGGGGTAGGAATGGGGGCATTGCATGAGGCCCTAAAGAATGTTCCCTTCCTGCCACCTGCTCCCTACAAAGCAGTAGTAGGGGTGGCAGTAAAACTACTTGTGCATACATCTACTGTGTTTTGATCTAGTCAATATATAAGCTGCTACCTTTCCTATACTTATCAATTTGTGTCTCCCCAGACACAATTCCCGGAAGGAAGGAAGGAAGGAAGGAAGGAAGGAAGGAAGGAAGGAAGGAAGGAAGGAAGGAAGGAAGGAAAGAGATAGACAGACAGACAGACAGACAGACAGACAGACAGACAGACAGACAGACAGACAGACAGATAGATAGATAGATAGATAGATAGATAGATAGATAGATAGATAGA
>NW_027186296.1:53500661-53510699 GCF_028583685.1 Petaurus breviceps papuanus | reverse complement strand
AGATAGATAGATAGATAGATAGATAGATAGATAGATAGATAGATAGATAAACAGACAGACAGAATCCCATAATCAGAACTATCCCCCAAGATTCTGTTGTCCTGGGTTCTCTCATTGTAATCTGTTTACAGATTTGCAGATAACTCCCAGATCTGTATGTCTTTTGATCTAGTTACCCGGTCCTACTCTCCAGAGTTCTTTCTCCTCTTCTATCACCAGATTCCAGTTAGACATCCCCAAATGACTTGAACTATTGACATCTCAACTCCAATATATCTAAAAGAGAACTCATTCCCTCCCCCTTAAACTTACCCCTTCTCCCAAACTTCTCTATTCCTAACGAGGACTTCACTAACTGCCCCAAGCACTCTGCTTCATGACTTTGGTCTAATTCTTAAATGAGTCTTCCCTCTCCCTTACCTATTATAACCTATGAGTTACTACGTCCTGTCAGTTTTACCTTTACATCATCTCATGAAGCCATCTTTTTCTCTTCACCCACATGATCATCACCCACTTTGGGCTTCCATTACCTTTCCCTTTTGTTGTTGTTCAATCATTTCCAACTCGTGTCCAATTCTTCTTCGCTCCATTTGGAGTCTTCTTGATGGAGGTGCTAGAATGTTTTGTCATTGCCTTCTCTTGCTCATTTTACATATGGCGAAACCGAGGCAAATAAGGTTAAGTACATGCCCAAGGTCACAGAGCTATCAAGTGTCTGAGGCTAGATTTGAACTCAGGTCTTCCTGACTCCAGGCCCAGCACTCTATCCACTGCCTCACCTAGCTGCCCCTAAAACCTATTGCAAAAACTTCCTCCTTGAAATTCAGTTTCTAGTCGCCCCTCTCCCCACTCCATCATTTTATCTGTCTGTCAAATAAATTTCCCCAAATACTTGCCTCTCCCCATCCTCCAAATGACAGTGCCTTCCCTGTCACTTTGGCCAGGTTCATTAAATGTTTGTTACAGCTCTGAACATAAAAAACAATTAAGAAGGCATGGGTTCAAGTCCTGCCTCTGACAGATACTAAATTTGTGACCTTGGTTGAGACACTAAACCTCTCAGTGCATCCAGGCAACTCTCTTTGACTAATTTATAGACATTCTGCAAAGTTGAAGGGAACTATAAATTTTCCTACATGTATGAAATAATTCAGTAACACATACATACAAGTATTATATATACATATATGTATGTGTATAGTTATGTATGTATACACATACATATACATACACATGTACCATTGTGATTTTCCTGACTTTCTTTCAAGCCATCCAAAATCTCATCTGTTACAAGAAGCCTTTTCCAACTCTCTTTGTTAATTGTTTCCTATTTATCCTGTATATAGCATGTTTGTATATATTTGTTTGCATACTGTCTCCCCATTAGATTGCAAGCTCCTTGAGGGCAGGGACTGTCTTTTGCCTCTTCTTATATCCCCAGGACTTAGCCTAATGCCTGGCACATAGATGATTAATAAATGTTTACTGATTGACTGATATGCTTGAAATGATCACTTCAGGTAAAAACTCTTAAGTGCCTTCTCTTTTTCTCTAAGTAAGTTAAATTTGTTTCCAGACTACTTGTCTGGCTCCTAGGTAGAGCCTGAGGTGCTGTAAACCAGTAGAGGGAAGCCATTATGTAATTCTATAAGTTGAGAACATTTTCTGTCCACAAAATTAACAGAAGTTTTTTTTTTTTCTTGTCTCTACAATTATGCCTTTAAAGACATCACATGAAGGCTATTAATTTAATTTATCTTTATTATTTCTTTGATTTCTTTAAAAATTAGATCCTTCTTCAACTAACAACATCAACAAGCATTTATATAGACATTGCGGTTTTAAAAGTGTTTAATACAGTCTCAGCGCACATTAGTGACATTACAACAAACCATTATCATTTGGGGTAGGCAGCAGTGAGGAACCTGCAGCCTTGAGGCCACATATGGCCCTCTAGGTCCTCAAGTGAGGCCTTCTGACTGAATCCAAACTTCTTAGTGGTTCTCTAGGTCCTCAAGCATGGCCCTTTGACTGAATCCAAACTTCACAGAACAAATTATGGGATCTGTTCTGTGAGGACCTAGAGGGCCACATGTGACCTCAAGGCAGCAGGTTCCCCACTCGTGGCAGTAGGTTATTCATTAGGAAGAGAAAAAAGAAAAAATTGAAGGTTAGTACTGACAGAAATTAATACAAAAGGCTGAATGTGAGTTCACAGTCTAGAGAGGGCTCTTGCTAGGACATTTGCCCCAATTCTGAACAATGTGAATAAAATACTATAGGGAAGAAAAAGACCCCGAACCGTGATAATGTAGTCAAATAGAACTGGACTGATGTCTACTGCCAATACAAACTTATCATACCTTGTAGGAGAAGATGCATCATAATCAATTTCCACACTGTTAATTGTTTGGCACCTTGAATTTTTGATTAAGTAATGTGGATCAATTCTTTAGTCAATCAATCAGCAATTATTAAGTCCCTACTTTGCGCTAGCCACTGGGGATACAAAGAATGAAATATTCCTACCTTTGTGGAGCTTACATTCTTCAACTCTAAAGGTGGCTTCTTATGACCATTCAACCCTCCACTACGTCAATATGTATAACATATGGGTATATTTACTGCCTGTTAACCAGCACCATTTGATTCCAGCACATAAACAAATACGTGCGTGAGTTCCATGCACAGGCCTTCTTGTCATTCAATCAAGCTTTTAACTATAAATGTTTTAGCAAGAAATTGGCCTATTTTATGAAAGTATGCACAGCACCACTCCACTGAGGACATCTGTCATTCAGCAGGCATCACCCAATAAAAGTGCTTAACATGTTCTGTTTTTCAATTAAAATAAAAAACAGAGTTGTTTAGGGGTTTTACGAGGTGATTTCTGTTTACCTGACAGCCTTGTGAGCTGGAATTATACTGCACAAAATACTCATATTCAAAAGATCAGTGATTGCTCCACCAACCAGTAAAGATGGTTAATAAAAATTTACAAAGAAAAATCAGCTTTTTAGAGGAAACAAACTGCTTCCCCCTTACTCTACCCAGCTCATACACCTTCCTCTTAGCAGCGCTACTTTCCCTGATTTCCACTCAAGTTTATGTGTAATTGTACATGTTTTTTAACAAACTTGATATAGGAAAAATCAGAGAATGAACTCTCATTTTTAAAAATCCTTAAAGTTGTTTTGAAGATGGTGTCCCATAATGATTTTAAAACACAATTCTCTTTACCAAGAAAGGAATACATTTATTGGCTATCAAGCACCCATGTACTTACTCCCTTGCTCTCCTCCCCTAAAATATACATACTCTTAACATCATATAGCTAGTATATTTCTGTATGTACTGCTGCCTGTATGTCAAGGGTTTTTTTTAATGAAGTTGAACCCTTAAAGCAATCAGGGACAAATTATGCATACTTATTTCGTGATACTATATACAAATTGGAATTTAACATAACATTTTTAAAGGAAAAATTATTTCCACTGTGAAAGGATACTTGGAAATGTGGAGCTTTATTAGAATTTGTCTAAAAGTTTAAATGTGCAGTCATGGATTCTATTGGTTAAAATTTCTTAAGTCTCATCTTAAGTCAAATAAATAAGAAAATGAAAACTATGCTTTGCCAAGCAGCTGTCCTCCCCTATAGCTTTCCACTGAATTTTACGTACTAAGTTCCTTATATTTTAATTGGGTGAATTTTGGTGTGGTATACATCCAGAATAAAATCATCTTGAAGAGCATGGAAATCAGTGAAAACTTTGAGCAATGGAATAAAAAGATTTATGTGCGAAGAGTGCCTTAAAATTCTTTTAATTTTAGCAGGTAAGTGGTATAGTGGACAGAACTCTGGATTTTGAATCAGAAAGATCTGAGTTCACATTCAGCCTTCAATAATTACTTGATATGGGCCAATCATTTAGTCTCTGCCTGCCTTAATTTGTTCATCTATAAAATGAAGATAATAATAGCATCTACCTCCTTGGATTATTGTGAAGGGAAAAAATATAAAATTTGTAGGCACTTTGCAAACTTTAAAAAACTGTAAATTCTATTTGCTGATACAACTCTTAGGCTAAATTGAAACCCAAAGGGAGAAAATTTTTACTCTGATGCCCAGGAAGCTACTCTTAGGAAACCATTTAAAAAGTACCTCTTTTTATCCCAGAAGTAAATCATATTATGGTCTAATTTCACTTATTCTCAAATACTTCAAAGGAAGAAAATTATCACAGAAAAATCAAGAGACAGAAAAAGGAAAGAAACAATCCTGTTTATATCCCTTGGTGGCCTTTTGCATATTTGCCCAATGTAGACCTTTTTATGTTCATGGCAGGCTGTAATACATAATAAGTGCTTAGTCATCCTTAATTAAATGTACTCTCCATGTAAGTTAATGTATTGATATTAACTCCAAAACTGAATCAAGGTCATAAATGTACTGAACTAGAACAGAATACAAATTGATTTTGTTTTTATTCTAGAGTCTACTGTTCTACCACTCTTTCTAGAACTTTAGGGTTTGCAAATTACTTTACAAATATTTTATATTTATCCCCAGAATTTGGGAGGCAGATGCTATTATTATTATTATTATTCCCATTTTACAGATGAGAAAACTGAGACTGAGAGAAGTTGTTCAGGGTCACACAACTGTGAAAGATCTGAGGCTAGATTTGAACTCAGGTTCTCCCAGTTCTAGGTCCAACACTCTATTCTAGTACCCAGCTACTGTCAGTAAGAAAAGTTTCTATAGTTGAGGAGGGAAAATGATGGCATGGTATTGCTTCGTCTCTGAACTGTCATCAAAGACACTGATTTCACATTGCCTGCTATTCCACGGTGGCTCTATTCTCTCCTTTACCTCCACCAGCAAAAATCCTGGGCACAGGCTCTAGATTCTTAGCCACCAAAAGATTTCTGGCCTTGTCTTGTAGACAGTTCTCTAGGCTATTTACTACCTGGCCTATTCCACACCATATCTCAGTCCTCAATTCATTCCCCAACCCTTTCCAGTTATCCTATAAGTGTTGCCTTCTGTCATCAGAAAATAAACTCTTTGAGGACAGGAATTATCTTGCCTGCTTGCATTTCAAACCCCAGCATTTGGCATAGTAGCTGGTAGATAGTAGTCTTTGAATTAGTATTCTATGTATTTTATACTTTCTAGTAAATATTTAAACATTTCAGCTGTGTAATTCTTTTATAAAAGTAGAAATCAAATCCAATTGCTGATATTATGATTTAAAGCAAAAACAAACAAACAAACAATTAAGGTCAGATTTCAAGATATAGTTAACCAGACTGATTATAAACATATATACATACACACACACACACACACACACACACACACACACACAATGAGCTACATTGATCTCTAAGGAAGATAATTTTTTTCCTTAAAGACAATCTCATTTTTCAAATATATAAGGGAACTGAGCCAAATTTATGAAAATACAAGCAATAATTAGAAAAATACTAATTAAAATAACTCTGAGATACCAACTCACACCTATCAGATTGGCCAACATGAGAGAAAAGGAAAATGACAAATATTGAAGGGCTCGTGGTTAAAATTCCAATACTCCACTGTTGGTGGAGTTGTAAAATGATTCAACAATTTTGGAGAATTATTTGAAACTATGCCCAAAGGGCCATAAAATTGTGCATAACCTTTGACTCAGCAATACCACTACTAGGTCTATATCCCAAAGAGAATAAGAAAAGTCAAAATGACACGTTTGTACAAAAATATTTATAGCATCTCTTTTTCTGTTGGCAAAGAATTGGAAATTGAGGGGATGCCCATCAGTTGGGAAATGGCTATATAATCTGTTAAATATGACTGTGATGGAATACTATTGTAATATAAGAAACTATGATCAGGATGCTTTCATAAAATCCTGGCTATATATAAATATATATACATATATATGTATATATATATATAAACTGATTATATATGATATATACGGATATAAACTGATTCAAAGTAAAGTAAAAAGAACCAAAACATTGAACATAGTAACAGCACTATGGTAAGGATGATCAACTGTGAGAAATTTAGCTATTCTGATCAAGACAAAGATCCAAGGAAATTCAAAAGGACCTTTAATGAAAAATGCTATCTACATCTAAACAGGGAACTGATGATCTGAGTGCAGATTGAAGCATCCTTTTTTTTTTTTTACTTTGTTTCCCTTGTCATATTCTGTTTGGGTTTTCTTTTGCAGCATGACTAATATGGAAATATGTTTTACATGACTTCACATATATAATCAATATGTTGCTTGCCTTCTCAAGGTGTAATGAAGAGGTGGAAGAGGGATAGAATTAGAATTCAAAATTAGTTTTAAAAAATGAATGTTAAAATTTTACATTAATTGGGAAATGGTTAATGAAATTAAAAAAAATATATATATATATAAAATAAAGTAAGGCCTTAAAATTTTCCCAAGATTAAGAAGTACCAAACTTTGAAATGATAAGAAAATTTTTGATGGTTGAGCTTATATTTACACAGGCCAATTTGATGTGGTTTTTTTTTTAAAGAAAGAAAGCTAAATTTATTAATAGGCTATAGATGTATACTTTAATAACATTTCATTAATACAGTTTTCAGAACATGTACCTGATGGTACATGTTTGGGTTGTTTGCTTTCAAATGTAGTCTGAAATGAAGAAGTTTGAGACAAAATGTGGGTATGGGAAAATCTCCAGTCTATTGTTCTAACAAATATTTGTCTAAATTATAGTTCTCCCTATTAATGCTATTTATAGGCAGCTGGTTGCATTCACATTGACCTACGCTACATATGAGGCTGTATATTTAACAGAAATCTTTCTAGAAGGGGTCAACAAAATAGTCAGGAATTGGGTTGATGGACTATATTTCCATTTTATACTTTGAGTCCTTCTCAAAAGCAACCTCTAGGAGAGATAAAAAGGGAAGGTCTTCTAATGGAAAGTGCATGGCCAAAAAGGAAGCAACAAGGTTGCCCTCATCCAAGGAAGAATTTCTTCCTTCAGGGCATTTTTTTAAAAAGTACACAACCATTCCCAAACCTAGTTAGGCCACCTATCTGTCTCACCCTATGCATTATGAATTCTGCAAATAATGCTAGATGTTTCACAGGGGGTTGATATCACAGAAAACGAGTTGTTGATCTCTGGATGCCTGCAGGCCAGCAATCTGTGCTACAGAAGTTTACCCCTCCTTGGAAAAAAAAAAGACAAAAGGATAGGAATGATACAAGCATCTGTAACAAGCTAATTGGACCCTTGTGGGCAACACAGCAGATACAAAATTAAAACAAACACAACATCTCACTGTACATCCGTACTTTTAGAACCCATAACCACAAAGACATTCTAATTTTTTTTTTCCAATTCACCCCCTCTTCTCTGTAAAGGACCTCATTATGACCAGCTCTAAAGCACCAAAAGTTAGTTTTCATCTAAAAAGGGGGGGAAAGGTATTTTGCCTCCAAACCTGAAAAATTGTTAGAAGTTAGTAATTAGTATGACTTGTTAATAGAGTTTGGCTGTGATTAAGCTGGTGATTGAGTGTGAGTTTGCTTCTCGTCAATGTGCATGCCTGAGAGGTTGAGAGATGTTTAATGAGACACCTGTTGTTGTCAGTGCCCACTGGGCTTTGTTGCAGCTGATTGGCATTTGTACTACAGGATGGGAATCATACATATAACTAAAATATCCATCACTGGAGATGGGCTGAGCTTTGCAGGTGATTGGCAACTTTGTGAAACTCCAGCTGTCCTCCAGTGAGGCTGAAACTGTTAATGGGTTTACTGGCCTGTTTTTGCACTTCCGGAGATAAAAATTCTGGTATGATCTGAGGGTAAGTACAGTGACTAAATAGGAACTGAATCATATCTCAGACATTTGACTTTCTCTCTTTACAAAATACTGATAGAAAACAGGTTGTACCTAGCGATGATGAAGCTCAAGTTTTGTTCTGATAGGTCAAGAAAAACATGGGTTCAAATGTCAATTCTGACACTGTGTCACCAAGGGTACTTAAGCCACCTGAGCCTCAGTTTCCCCATCTGTGAAATGTGGATAATACCTATTTGACAGGGTGGTTAAGAAGAACAAATGAGATCATTTATGTAAAGCACTTTATAAATATTTTATAAATATGAGCTAGAAAGGGGGAATTGATTGCTTCTAAGAGTAATCAGCATGGAATTCCCCTCTTACTAGAAGTCTTTGAGTAATGGCTAAATGACCACTTATCAGGGATACAATACTGGAGAGAAGATTCTTGCCCATTTGTTGCTTTTAGATACATTGGCCTCTAAGAGCATTTCCAAATCAGGAGCTTGCAATTCTCTGTGATCTCCAGAATTTCTAGCCTTCTTTCATGAATTGTTATGGTCTTCTCTCATATTATTCCTGTTTTTGAATAAACCATCTCCCTCCACCAGCAGCCGTAGCCCTGTAAAGAAAACATCCTAAGACAATAGATAGAATGTCTTAAGAAAGGGTAATTAGAGGCTGTACCTTGTCTTTATTTGGGGTTTTGCCCATCATTCCTAAGCCTTTGGTAAAGGCATTTTAAGGGTACAAGAATAAGACCTGGGATTCTACATGAAATTGTTAGAGTGGGTGCCTAAGGGATTAGCTCTATGTTAAGGAAATCTATATGCTTCCAGGCATCTTGCCCATCTTCCAAACATCCTAGATAGAGGGAGAAAACAAGTACTTATTAAGTACCTGTGTGCCAAACGTTGTGATAAGAATTTTACAAATTTTAGTTCATTTGGTCCTCACAACAACCCTATGAATTACTTGGAGGAATAACAATAATTATCATTGTGTTAATAATAATAACTGCTAGCATTTATGTAGCATCTTGGTTTCTATGTTCTGTGAATATTCTTACATAGTTTTTAATACTACCCAATACTGCATTTGGACAATCCACATTACTTTTCCTCTCTTAGTACATACAGTGTTTCTACAGGGTAGAATATGCTTGTCTAATTTCCCAAACGCATGGGAAAAAAGCAACATTTTTATAGGAAACCCCCTACTGTTTTGTGGCAAATTATGTTCTGCAAATTCACAGTTTTTTCCTAGAGGCAGATCCATTTACCCTAATTTTTTGACTCCTAAATGGTATTTCCCATAAAAAGGGATCTGCTTAATGTATATTTATGTCTTGTGCTTAAGATACACATTCTGACTTAACAATATTTTTAAGAGAGTTAAATGAAAGAAGCACTACAACACTGTTCCCATCCCTCTGGATTAAAGATGTAGTCTGTTGGGGGTAGGGGAAACTATTGAGGAATTATTTCACTTTGTGAAGTCCCCAAGGGAAAAACATAGCCCTTCCATATACCTGAGCAACCACTGGATGGCAATGCTTCACAAAAATGCACCTGAGAGAATACTGTGAGAGTGGAAGTGGGTTTTCAAGTCTATTCAGTTTCAAAAGGTTTAGGATATGATTTTTTCCAATGGATACAAGATGTACACACACACACACACACATACACACACACACACACACACACATGCCTTGACCCTGTGCTCACCTAGCTATAACTTTTCCAACCACACCACTTACTGAATCAGTTCACTAGAGTCCCAAGAGAAATAAGTCTTTGTTGTTTCTAGTTATTTGTTTCATGTTGAGGTTTAAGTCTAAACACATGCAAAAATCCAAAGTCAAACAAAGTCATTAGGGTTTAGGGGGATTTCAGGTTGAACTCAGATTTCTACTCCCATTTACCAGGGGACCCTGGCTTGTCATTCATTCCCCCTTCATCAGCAACTCGGAACTTGGTTCATATTTGGTAAAATACCCATAGAGCTGCCCCAGCTTTCATCCAACCTAGATAACGTGTGAAATGTGTAGTAACACTTAAATACTAAATTGATTTTATCTAATTTCATGCTGTAGCACAAATGCTATACACAGAAAGAATTAACTGGCTTGGGAAAGAGAAAGAGAGAGGGAGAGAGAGAGAGAGAGAGAGAGAGAGAGAGAGAGAG
>NW_027186296.1:53419791-53500561 GCF_028583685.1 Petaurus breviceps papuanus | reverse complement strand
AAGGAAGGAAGGAAGGAAGGAAGGAAGGAAGGAAGGAAGGAAGGAAACTATTTTGTTCTAAATTCCCCCAGGTAATTCAGAGTAAGAAGCATTTTTTTAACTCAGTTGTTAAGATAATTATCTCACTCTGACTTAACTTTACAAGGAGATAGTTGTTCTGGGAAGAGAAAAATCAGATTTCCTAACAAGATACCATCTCACACTGCTTTTTCTTTGCATTGAAATGTCCAAAGTGTTATTCTTTATAGATTGAGAAAATAGCTATCGAATTCTGTGGGCTCCATTATTTTTTGGGAAGTGGAGAATCAACTAATAGCTCATTCACTATCTAATATATCACAAGTAGAAGCTTCAAGCAAGTGTCTGCTAAAGAACAGAAACAACAAAAAAATTTCCTCACACTTGCTAGTTTTCAGTATTTGCATATATAATTGTATTCCATACTCAGCAGGCTCAATTCAACATTCAACATTTTCTTAGTGAAGTAGGCTATAGATTAGAATGATATTTAGGATTTAGATCAGGCAGACTCTCAACTGTGATTCAGTACCTTTTTTTGGTGAACACAGGCATAAGGAGCTGAGACTATGCCAACAGCAGCCACAGAAGGCAGATGTAGCTAGTAATTTTTTTAAAAGCCACTAACATTCTCAAGTTTTTAAACAGGGTGCTACCCTTGAAGAATCCTTTTGCAAAATGAATTATACACATATTTGCTTATATCTGATTTAAATTAAGTATAAAGTTTAAATATGGTGCATTTAAAGTAAACTGGTTACTTTCACCACACTTATCTATGACACAACTTAGCAGTTGATTATATAATCTCTTGTATTATTCTCCCTTTACATCTTGTCCATAACTCTTATTGCCCCTAATGTGGTCCTAATATTGTTGAGGACAAGGATTCTTCTTTTGTGCAAAAAGCAAAGTATAGGGCATTCTTTGGGCACTCAGTATATAATTATTCGTAGTTTTTCTGTGTCTATCAAATTCCCTGCTATACCATATTTTGTAGGGTGAGCAGCCTTCTGTGCCTGGAAGAAAAAGAAAAAACAAAATCTGAAAGTTCAACTATCCAGTCATTCCCACTTAAGCAGCTATAAAGAACAATTATCAGTTTCCATTTTCAAGTCACCTCACTGTGACTATCTTCCTTGTACTGACAGAATGCCTTTATTCCGTGAATATTTAAAACAACAAGTATATAAAACACAAGTCAGTAATCAGGCTGATACATAAGATAACATAATCCAGAAATACCATGAAAATATTATATCAGGAAATATGGGATATACAAAAAGTTTTAGGGCAGTTTCTAACTATTAAAGTTTAAAGGTATGAAGTAAAGTTATATAATACTATCTCAATAAAGCACTTTCTGCTATATGTAAAGCTATGGTTTAAGCTTTTACCTGTACTAATACTTTGGGACACTGTCTATTACTATGTTGCTTCTGAGCTAGAAAATTCACTTTGAGGAGCAAGTGTTAACTCACCTTTTGTTCTCTCAATTTATTATCTGAAGTCTTTGATCTTCTCCCTCCCTGTTTCTTTTGATTTTTTCTATGTATAAATACATACTCCTGGCGCAGTGAATAGAGCACCAGTCCTGGAGTCAGAAGGACCTGAGTTCAAATTCAGTCTCAGACACTTAACACTTATTAGCCGTGTGACCTTGGGCAAGTCACTTAACCCCAACTGCGTTCTCCCAAAAAAGCAAAAAAAATAAATGCTCCTACCTGGGAAAATGACCATCTATTTGCGTAGCACTTTATGTCTTATTAGCATATTTACTCATTAAATTGATTCTCTTTCCTAGAAAGGTAACTACATGGAAAGAAAAACTTTCATTTCTTTTCATCTACATTCTCTTCTTGTCATGGTGCTTTACTTTTCTTCTTCACTTTAGCAGATTTAACAATAATTAATATATACACCTATGTAACTCTTCAAAGCTCTAGAGACTGTCCCATACAACTTAGGAGACATTGTGTTCTCTCTGTCTTCATCCATTTTCCTTAGCAGCTCACTTGCACTGAAGATGTCTCTGCTTTCAAAGGAATGTTTCTTTTCTTTTGGCAGGGTTAAGGGAGAGCCTGTGATTTCATTGGTGTGGGTTCCCTGTGAGAAACCTCCTTTACCCATATGCAATTATCTAGCAACTTATAGTCTTAAAAAGTTGTCTGGGGGCACTGAGAGGTGACTTGCCCAGGGTCACACAACCAAAATGTATCAGAGACAGGATTTAAACTTTAGTTATTCCCAATTCTAAAACCAATTCTCTATTGTTTATGCCATGCTGTTTCTCCAAAAGTATATACTAATAAATGAAATGAAAGCTATTTCTGACTTGGTCCTGTTGTCTCTAATTCAAAATGTAAAAAGGAGCGCAAACATAGTTGTCCGAAGTAAGCTTAAGAAAATGGCCATCCATATCTTGGTGGGTTTTTGTTGTTGTTTTTATTGTTTGTTTCTTTTCCTTAGAAGGCCCAGCAGCATATGGTGTTTCTCATACCTTTTCAAAATCTATTCTTCAGCTCCTTCCTTCTCACATTCAGTGTGATTTCTCTTTCCTAGGGTTTCTGTGTGTGGACTATCACCAGGATTCCCCGCTAAATCTGACAGAATAAACGTTGCATGCTACTTAGCTTTTTTTTCTCTCTTACAGTAACTTCTCTTGGTCTTTTAACTTTTCTCTCAAAGGAAGAGGAAAGCTGTTATTATACAACTGTGAATATTTTTGTTTGGGTAAGAAAACACTCTTGATTGCTGGGAAATTCTAGAAATTATCTAGATGGGCCATATCATAATTACTTTACATAAGCACTCCCTTTATCATCTTTATCATCTTCCCACTCCAATACTTCCTATATACTGATGTCAGATCAATTCTCTTAAAATTACATTATTTCTCCATTCAAAAACGAATAATGGAACCCTACTTCCTTTGGCATCATTTTCTATGATTTTGCCTATTTTTGTTTGATAGTATTGATTCACTTTTACATTAGCAGGACAAAGACAATATAGCAGAATATTATCTAAGAACTTAACAAACCTTCTCATACGTTATATCCTTATATCAAGATGGACAGATATGAACCCAAGCGGCAATATAATTAATTTTATTGAGACCTAGATGAAGCCAAAAACATCACTCATGGATCAATGTCGGCATATATAGGTGTCTAGTTGAATGCCACAGGGCTCTTTTTTACTTAACTAATTTTAACATTATTATTATTGACTCCGATGAAGGTACACAAGGCACACTTATCAAATGTGAAGATTATATTGAACTGGGATAGCAAGGGGCCAGAAGACATAATTACAATATCCAAAAGATCTAAACAGGCTGACTCTAATATGATGAAATTTATTAGTAATAAAACTCTGTACAATTTAATTCAAAATTCAACTTTTTAGGTAGTGAATGGGGGAAGTCTGTCTGAAGAACAGTTCATGTGAAAAGGACCTAGGGATTTTATTAACTACAAGCTCCATGATTTAACAATAAGGCATAGCAATCAAAAATAAAATAAATAAAAGCTAATGAATCTTAGATCACAGTAAGAATAGTGTAATGTAGTGTAGCATAGTATACTGTAGTTTACTATAGTATACTGTAGTATTCAGCAGAGGGAAGTTAATAATCATACTATAATACTCTACCTAGACATATCCCACCCAAAGTATGCAGTCTGGAATCACATTTTAGAAAGAGTAATGAGTAGGGTGGTAAAAGTTCTCTAAAGTCCTATGAGTATTAGTTGAAAGAAATAGGAACATTTTCATTTGGAGGAATGGTGGCTTAAGAACACAGAAGTTCTCTTCAAATATTTGAAGGACTTTCATATAGAATTGGGATTAGAGATCCTTTCCTTGGCCCCAGAGGGCAAATGGGTAAAAGTTACAAAGAGGCAGATCTTAGTTCCATGAAAGAAATAACTTCTTAGAAATTAGTGATGCCTCATAAGGCAATGAATCACCCATCTCAAACAGAGGCTAGAAAATTTAAACACACTTCAACACCTAGCTAATGCCCCACCTTCTCTGTGGATTATTCTCTGATGACTCAAACTCAAACTGATGTACCCTTTCTCTAACTCCATTTGCACTTATGGTTTTATCACTTAATTAGCACCTTCCTATGTAATATAGTTTTTTTCCTAATTGTACTGTACAAATTAGCACTTTATTATATCATTGTAAGGTGCTACTTTACATAATACTGTACGGTTCACTAATTGTTTTATGTGTGTTATATCTCCCCCACTATCTTGTTTCTATCTCCACTATCATTGCCTTAGTCAAACATTTCCCTCTCACCTTGATTATCACACTATCCTAAATGGTCTCCCTGCCATCAGTCTCCTCCCTTTACAATCCATTCTGCACACTATTACCAGATGTTCTTCCCCTGATCAAAAACCTCGAATGGCTCCCTATTGCCAAACAAATTAAGTCCGAACTCCTTAGTCTATGTTTAAAAATCCAAGCAATTTGACTCTCCTACTTGATTTATAGCTCTATACCTCGGCACTACCCTACAGAAATGATATGCTTAAAACATGCTGGACTATTTCCCAGTTCCCAAGACACACATTGTACATTTCCTTTGTTTATGGCATTCCTTCTGCCTGAAATGTCCTCCTTCCAATATCTGCCTATTGATATGCAACTCATCCTTCAAAGTACAGCTTAAATGTCTACCATCTTGCTTTCCCTTATCATCAGCCAGAAGTAATCTAGCCCTCCTCTGAACTCCCATATCATTTAGTTTATACCACACATATAATTTTCACATATTATCTGGAATTTAAGTATTTGTATATTGCCATCTCTCCTTGAAGTCCAACATCTTATCTTTGTTACCTTCACAGTGCCTACAAAAGTCCTAACAATGACATATACATAACAGATATACACTGAATAACTAGTTGTTGAATGCATGGACAGATGAAAGAACATATATGTGTGTGTGTGGTGTGTGTGTATATGTGTGTATATGTGTGTGTATATATATGTATATATATATACACACACACACATATACACATATGCACAAGTATATGTATGTGTCCATGTGCATACAGGTATGGACAATATGGATGGATAAAATAACAATATAGTTATATACATAAATGTGTGTGCATATGTAAGTATGTATGTATGTACATATTCTTTCATGCATCCATGCATTCAACAGTTAGTTATTTAGTGTCTGCTCTGTGTAAGTCATTGTGTTAAGACTTTTCTGGGACATAGGCACACATACATACACACATATATGCACAAACATATGTAGATATATATATGAGAAAGAGGACTAGATATGGAACACATACATATATGTGTATGCTTATTGCATATATGTGAAATATTATATATCAAATAGTTCATATACTTGTGTGTGCATGTTTTATGTATGTTTTATGTGTGTGTGTATTTCTATCCGTGTGTACATGTAAAAGACCTGGGATTTTTTACTCCACTATTTATGACCTGGGTGACTTGTGACCTCAGTTTCCTATCTGGACCTTGATTTCCTCATCTATATAGTGAGTGGGGTTTATCTAATGTGCCTTCTAGATCTAAATGAACAAACAGACGGGAAATTCTCTTTTATCATCAGTTTCTTTCAGTATTGGATGCAGGAAAAAAAAATTAGCCAGGAATAAGGTTTAAAAAATTCCTTTCCTATCATTATTTAGATTCAGTTCACCAAATTCACCAAATGATATGAATAATTCAAGTTCCACCACAAAAATACCTCTGTTATGAGTATCAGTCTTTTATTGTGATTAAGTTCATCGAATTGCTATTTGTTATATGCATTCTTGATGAACCAAAGCTATAGACTGTTTCCATTATGTGGAAAGGAACAATGAAACCAGCAGAAGCTGTAACTTTCAGTGGGCTTGAATGGGACTAGGGAGATAGAGGGTGAGTCGATATTGCCAAGTAGCCATAAAGACTCCAGCAGGAAATATATTTAAGAAATTAATATGAAACCAAAAAGGAATTTTGATAAGTCAGGTTCACAAAAGTTAGAATGAGTAGGGCCACCCTGACTTTAGCTGTCAGTGAGGTGTTAGAAAGAAGATACTGAAAGATTAACACCCTTTAACAATGACACAGCTGTCCTACTGAAGGTGATAACATGTCATCAGGTGCTAGAGAGTCTGACACAAGATAATGAACAAAGAGTGTGAATGTTAGAGAACAGGGACCTTTTAAATCTAAACTTGTATGTATATATAAACACATATGTATATGTGTGTAGATACCTACATAGATAGACACATATACACACATATACATGTACACACATTTAAAGGTAACATTTTACCCCTCCCCAAAAAAAGTTAAGCAACATAGATATAATATCTATATCTAGGGGAAGAAAAGAGTTTATACTAATTTCCTCTTTCATTGAAATTTTCTCATGCTGATTTTCAGGAAATTAAAAACTTCTAAATAACAAGAACATTTCTACTTTCAGTCCATGTATCTTTTGGTTACTTTAATAATTGGGTCATTCATCTACAAATTACAGACATATCTCTACCTTTCAAAGATATATGTATATACATGGATATATCAAAAAATATATAAACAGTTAATGTATTTTATATATACATGTGTATATATGTGTGTGTATGTGTGTGTGCGTGTATAAAGATAGGTCAAGGATTTGTGATTTCCTATACACAGGAACTCTCTCTTTGTAAACAGCTACCAATTGTATATCACTTAATACACAAGACTTAAAGGGTTGCCTAAGGCTCAGAGGGGTTGTGTTTTGCCATTGGTAATATGGCTGGTAAATGTTAGAAGCAAGATTTGAATCCAGGTCTTTCTGTGTCCAGATCCAGCACTCTCTCCACTATAATACAATACCTATTAAAATATCTATGTATATGCATATATATATATACCTGTGTGTATATATACATACATAAGTGTATATGGCCACAATAGTACAATTCCAATCCCTTATCAAAGTATAGTGGTAATCCTGAATTCTCAAAATTAAGCTACTAGCTTGCAAACTATGGCAGATAATATAGAGCTGAAAAGGCTTTGCATTACAGTTTCAGTAATAGACAATATGTCTATCTCGTGAGAACCAAATAGACTAAAATTTTAAAGCCTTATTTCCAAAAATGTTGGAGATATTTTGAACCACAGAAATTCATGGAGACTGGTGTAATGGGGAAAATGTTGGATTTGAAGTCAGAAAGACCTGAGTTCAAACCCTGATGCTGACACTTACTGTGTTACCATGGGCAAGTCACTTAACCCATCTGAACCTTAGTTTTCTCAGCTATAAAATGAAGGGAATGCACTATATGGCCCCCAAGATCCCTTGTAGCTCAATATCTAGTAAGGTCTAGAAGGCAATAATCAATGTCAGTGCAGGAAATACACAAAAGGAAATGACATATCTTTTGATATGCAAAATTATATTCAATGGATCTGTGGTCTCATGGTTGTAAGTATTCTCTCCAAGGCTGATTACAACCCACTTATGCTTTTTTTATTCTATGTAACTATAGTCCATTTCTTTTGGTGAATTCTTCCTAAAGCATCTGTGCAATGTTCTAAAGACCTTCTTTTAAAATTGATTCTTTCAATATTTTGTGGGTACTTGAGCTGTCTTTTTATTATGCTTCATTCTTACTATGTTACTGTACATGTATATATACATATCTGGTCCTTTCTGGTCATGTGCATCTTTTATGCCACTCCATATAAGTTAGCAATCTTACAACAAGGTCAATATGATAAAAAAAAAACCTTCTCATAACTCATTATGGAGATGCACTTGCTGTACCTGATTACCTGTAAAATATCATTAATCATTTCTTTATTTGATTATTATTAACTAATATGATTATTGATCATTATTCACTAATGTAATTATTAGTTAATTTAGCTGTTGAATTACTTAAACATAGTTTATTTGAATAAGTAAAAGGATGGCTAATTGTATAAAATCAACACAGAGTCATTGAAAGATAACACTTTTCAAATTGTAAAACACCACAAAACATTAGCCATTATTACAGTTTTGGTTTTGCTTAATGGCAATAATTATAATTAAAGAAGAGAAAGAAAAGAAATGGGAATAGGTTTAATTCCCTTGTCAGTTGTTATCTTCCACAGTATGTACCTAGCCTTAGAGATAACTATAAAACTGTCATGGTCCCTAGACTGACTCCCTTTGACACTTCCAGGTATGCTATCACATGGATACACTGTAGCTAAGAGAGATGAAACAATGAGTATACCAGGATGCCGTGGCTCACTCCATTCTGGGCTGACGACAACATTCCCAAGTTGTCCATATGCTCAAATGCATTCAGAAATGGCAGACTAACATTTCCACTCCTGCTGCTAGAGGTGGTATGACTGTAATTGTTACCATTTCTATCTTTAGTAAGCTTCCTCCCTTCCATCCCCTACCTCCAACAACAGAACTTTTCCCTATATGCCTCTTGACTATATCAAGAACATTAATACATATGGAAGCTAAGAATACAAGAAATGTGTTCCACGCACTTGTACTCTCATCAAAGCAACAGCTTGGTACCATTTCCTGCTTGGGATATGGCAAAGAAGGCTATGTGCCACAGTGAGAATGGCAGAGGGCAAGAGAGAGCAAAAGGAGAAGAGGGTGAAGGAATGAGAGAAGTATGTGTGTACACATATATACATATATGTGTTTGTACGTAAGTATACACATACACATATACCCAGTGGCCTATAAGCTCTGGTAAGTTCTACTATCTATTATCTATCTGCATACACACACACACACACACACACACACAATTCACTTGGCTTACCTTTCAAGATAGCATTTATGTAACAAGGTCTGAGAAGAAAGCACTTTCTTGGAGCTTTGCAAATCTAAACAAAGGAAGTTTATACTAAAAAAGGAGGAAACAGAAAACTACCTATGTGAATCTATCAAATTAAATACCATAGTGCATAGATACAATACCAGGAAAAATGATAGCAGGAGCGATGGCCAGAAATTCACACAGAAAAATACAGTCTAAATCAAAAAAAAAAAAAGCAATAAAATCTACAGCCTCAAATGTCTATTCACAAATACACACAATATAAGGGACTAGCAAGGTGAACAAAAGATTCAAGTCAAGAGTATTAATACTTAGAATAAGATTAGGCTGATGGGTGACTAGATGGCACAGTGAATAGAGCACCTGTCCTGGCTGGAGTCAGAAGGACCTGAGTTCAAATTCGGCCTCAGACACTTAACAAAAAAACTAGCCGTGTGACCTTAGGCAAGTCACTTAACCCCAATTGCCCTCAAAAAAAAAAAAGGCAAAAGAATACGATTAGGCTGGTGAGGAATTCTAAGAATAACGAAAGGTATGGGGTGAGATAAATATATCAGAGAAAAGAAAAAAATCAAAAGGGGGCTACAGTCACTACTACAGTGGATGAAATGATAACAGGTGATGGGGAGGAGAATTTCTTGACCTTAATTTTAGTCCTATTTTTTTTTTATCATTCCTATGGAGAATAATCCTTAAGCAAGAAAGGTAAACTCTATGTAATTTTATCTCATCCATATAGGTACTCCATGCCTTCTCATCCTGTCTTGTTCTAATATATATCCTTCCATATATCATCCACAGGGGATTGATTTAACATGCTAAAGGTCTTCTTCTGGATCTCTTGACATTGAATGAATATCAGTGAAGTACACAAATCATTCATTAATCTTCCCATGCTCTCTAATTACATGATGGCCCACTCCCTTTTCTGGTCAGTTAGTTCTTGGATATCTTTTTTATTTTATGCTTTTGCTGGGAGGTTCTTTGTTGGTAATAAGCTACAATCTACCCATGAATATTAATACATCTTCCCATAACCATTTAATTAACGTACACCTTTAAATCTCTGAGGAATATTGTATTCCGTGATTCCAGATGATCACACTGAAAAGGATAGAACAAAAATGCCCAAAAAGGAATTGAAACCTAGGAAAAATAAGATAAAAAAATGTCTTTAAAATCTCTTTTTAAAATTGAGTTTTCAATTAACAAGCATTAAGTTTCTCTCCCTCTAAATTCATGCCTCTCCCCAATTGAGAAAGAATTAAAAAAATAATTTTTAAACCTTTGCAACAAATACAGTCAGGTAAGACAAATTTCAACATTGGTCATTTCAAAAATGTGTGCTTCATTCTGCATATCAAGGCCTTACCTCCCAGGCATTATTACCTGTCTACTTTATTAGTCCTCTTGAATCTTGGTCATTGCATTGATTAGAATTCCTAAGTCTTTCAAAGTCATCCATATTACAATGTTGTTGATATATATATATGTTCTCTGAGATGTCACATCAAGATCACATAAGATTTAGCAACTATCACTATAAAGGACAAGGCAACTAGATGGAGCAATGAATAGAGCACCAGACCTGGTGTTGGGAAGACTCTAGCTGTGTGACTCTAGGCAAGTCATTTAACCCTATTTGCCTCAGTTTCTTCATCTGTAAAGTGAGCTTAGAGAAGGAAATAGCAAATTATTCTAACATCTTTGCCAAGAAAACCCTAAAAGGGTTGATAAATATGATTGAAAACAACTGAACAACAATTATAAAGCAGTAGAAAGAATATATGCTCTTCCAAAAGGTAAAAATATAGGTTTGTAAAGCCAAGCATGAGCAGTTTTCCAGAGGACTGCTGCTGTGAATAGCTCTCAGGTTCTGATCACATAGTATAGTGAACTCTCTATTTATTTAGCCATAAACTAAAGCAAAACATTCACAGAAACCAAAGTACTGCATTCACAATGATCTAACATAACAACTTATTACTAAAGTGGCCACATAGCTTTCACTTAAAGTGGCCACATAGTTTTTCAGTAAGTCCTTAATCCAATCATCCTTAAGGAGCAATCCTCCTTAAAGGACACAAGTACAAAGGTCTAAGTTTTCCCACCCCTAGATCCCACTGTCTTAATCTCTCAGGCAAAAAGTCTTCTTCCTTCTTGATTGGAGATTAGTTTCCAATCATCCTTAACTCAAACATCATTAAGAAGTTCAAGGTACAAAGTTCTCCCACCCCTAGATCACATTAAATCATGATCTTGTCAATCAGCACTAAGTACCCAAGGAGAGGTCTTTTCATTTTGACTGGAAGCTGGCTCCTGAATTCCATGGTTCTTCTTCCATGGGTCCAGCTCTCTGGATTCACAGGTAGGTAGCTCTCAGCTCCAAGTCCAGCTCCTTGTCCAGTTCCCATTCCATATTGAAGCTCACAGTGTCCAGTGCATCTCAAGTCCTTCGCTGTTTCTCTTTCTGGGAGGACAAAGCTTAACAGAACCAAAATAACATTTATACACGTTGCTGACACCATCATCAATTCACTATCTGCCTGTGAAATCAACACAAAGCCACAAACAAGGTCTGAGAACTCAACACAAATCATCAGTATAGTCCCAGGACCTCTGAAACCCTCCTCCAGTAAACAGACAACAAGAAAATCCTCTTTCAGGGCTTCCAGTAAGGTCCCAGGGTTTCTCTACAAGCATCATCCCAGAGTTTCTATCACAAGCACAACAGAACAGAGAGAGTGCCTGACCTCCACAACCATTCCCCTTCTCAATTCTGCTCTGTCCCAGATGTGCTCCTCCTTATATATGGTGGTTTTCCTTCCTGTTCTGTCCCTTTTTATTACATCAGCAAGTTCCTCCAACCTTCAAATCACAAGGGGCCCAAACAAGGTGCTAAATAATTAAGTAGATGAAACAAGGTGCTAAGTACTTCTTTGCTGGCCATTGCAAGGTTTGAAAACAAAAATAAATTACCACATAAAGTGAATATAATCATAGCTGCTTTTAATGGGCTCAAAAAATCAGGCCCAGAAACTACAGAATGTTTTCTGGGGAAATGGGCAGATATAATTGATGAGTCACTGTCAAAAGTCCTTGAAAGATCATAGAGAACAGGAGAATTTTAATCAAATTGAAGATGGTCATTTGCTTTATTCATAAATTTGACTTAGAGCACAAGGAACATGGATTCAAATTTGGACTGTACACTTACTCTCTCGGTGACCCAACAAGTCATTACACATCTTTAACTTCAGTTCTCTCATCTATAAGATAATGTGGTTGGGTGGGATCAGAGTTGTCCATATTTAATATATTAAAATATAATTGAGAAATATTTAACAAAATAAAAAAATAACACAACATAAATAATTTTAATATGTGATTTTCTAGGATATGTGCCCCACAGAGAATATATATGAGCTTTAGTAACCCTGCTTCTGCTTGAGGTTGATATAACTGTTAGGTGACGCCTAAGTTCCCTTTTAGATCTAAATGCTATTATCCTAAGACAGGTAGTAGAAATGCAAAGGAAAAATGACAAGGACATGGTGACAGCTTAGATTTGGAGATGAAGGGAAGAGAAGAGACAAAAACAACTCCATAGTTTATTTGAGGTGCAGTGTGTGTATGTGTATTTGTTTGGGGGGGAAGGGGGTTGGAAGAAATTGATACCCTTCATGGCAATGTAGAAATTGGGAAGGAGAGCTTGTTTCTAGTGGAAAGTGATAGGCTCTGTTTCTGACATGGGAAGTTTGTAGTTTCAGTGGGACATTCTTATAAATTTGGGGGGGAGAGACAATTTCCTAAGTAGTGAGGAGCTGATTAAAGGGTAATGAGAGTTGTGACTTGGGTTCTACAGCCCAAATACTTACACATACACATACTCAATTTCAAATCAAAAAAGCAAAAGTGTTCTTTAATCAAAGTGTTCAATAATCTAGAGAATATATAGATATAATCAAGGGAAGGCCCCTTTATTAACTGAGAGGGGAAGACCCTCAGGGTTGCCGGCCAAAAGAGAACTATTTACTATTTATATTCACTCTGTGCTAGGAGGGCAAGAACCTATTTTTGTCCAGTCTATGAGCTCCAGAGTAAATTGGGTTTAAGGCTCAGTCTTTGAGAAAGGAATCTAGTCAGTAAACCACAAGTTAATGAGGCAACTTTCAGCCAACACAATGTACCTTCTTTTCCATGGAGCACCCTTGGGTGAAGAAAGTAAGGGAGGGGGAGGGGGAAGGAAAGGTAGAAGGAGAAGACTACTCACAGGTTGTGTTTGTCCTTCATTCTTGAAGAGGACTATGATATCAGGGAATGATAACATGACTTGCAGTTGACTTGGATTTGAGTGAGAGAAGGCTGTGCAAGGTCACCAACTTCACTTCCTCCTCCAGAGAGGGGGAGGTCTATTTACTGAATGGGCATTACCTCACTCAAAGTGAGAACCTGAAAAGCCCTTAGCCCAAAAGGTCCAGGATCTCTCATTGCATCTTGGGCCATCTCCAGTCATCCTGATGAACATCAGGCCACTGGACCCAGATGGCTCTGGAGGAGAAAGTGAGGCTGGTGACCTTGCACAGCCCTCCCTCACTCAAATCCAAGTCAACTGCGAGTCATGTCATCACTCCCTGACGTCACAGTCCTCTTTGAGAACGAAGGACAAACACAACAATACAGATGGGGACATAGATGTATATAGAGAGGATATGTGTGTGTGTGTGTGTGTGTGTGTGTGTATTGAGAGGGGATATATAGATACAGATGTATATATAGATATAGGTATAGATATAGATAAAGATATAGATATAGATATATACAGAGAGAGAGAGAGAGAATTAAAAATGCTTCATTGTTAAACTAATCCTCTATTTATTGTTATTGTATCAAAAAGAAGCTAGACAGGTCTAACCATACAATCAAGAGGGCAGAAACTGAAAAGATGTGTGTGGTTTTGTTTTTGGTGTTTTTTTTTTGCTTTGTTAAGAATTTATGTTACTTAAATTTATGATGCAAAATATTAAGGCTAACAACCCATCAGCATGACTCTAAACAGATGCACATAGGCAGCATAAGTAATAGTATTACAAAGGGCAAAATGCTGGAATTAATTTTTTAAGTCATACTATGAGCACTTTCCATAATAGAGGTTCTGTAGCAACACTTTTTCCAATACAAATTGCTATCAGCATCAACCCCACACCCTGCAAGTCTTACTAAGGCCTTTACTCAATCAAGTAACCCTACATATAGTAACATATACTGGCAGAAGGATGGAGGCTCCATGAAGTTCCAAGAGCACTTGTGTAGAGATAGCAGCCATGAAAATCAAGCAAAACATATAAGAAAGGTGAATTCTTCACTAGGATCAGCTCTGACAGATAGGCAGACAGAGAGAGAAAGAGAGAATGAGAAAAAGAAAAATTGGCCTACTGTTAGACATTCAAGAGTTCTGAACCAGAAACAGAGATTTGACGGCTCCTGGAGGTCTGGACTTCCATTAATATTTTTAATGGTCAGTTAAAGTAAAATGATATCAGTTCTATGATTTGCCAACCTTGTAGAATGACTCTGAAAAAAAATACAAGAGGAAAAAAAAAAGAAAAAATACAAGAGGATTCCTTCCCTGTTTTCACATTAGCCAGAAACTGCTGACTTGCTGAAATTTCATTATTTATTAACTCCAAATTACTAAGTAAAAATTAACAGATAGCAAACAGATAGCAGGAGTCTTTAGCCACAGTCCCTGTACATGCAACCTCCCAATTTTTGGATGTCTCAGGGGTTGGTTGTCCAGATACATAACTACAGCCTTTGCACATCCTTTAAAAGATTTTCCAAAATGACTTCTAATGGGGGAAGCAACTGAGGATGCAATGAATCTGTATTCAAATTGGGAATAACCTTTCTGGAACAGTAATTTCAGGGTTCTCCTTTACAGTCCTAGATGGCACATGATCATACCCTCCAGAGTGAGAAAGGAAGGCATGAGACATTCTAAGTAAAGGAAGAAATGAGGGTTGTAGGCAAACATTTGTAAAAGTAAGCAGGAGAGACCAAAAGAGTTGTCCTTATGTTTCCTTAATGCATGGTGGAGAAATGAGGCCACACAGAGGAAAAGGCAAAAATACAGAGACTGGACCTGACTAATGGGCATGTATTTGATGAGGAAGCAATGGCAGTACAATTAACTGATGGATGAAAGAGAGGAATGGAGCCTAAAGAAATATGGTTGGGGGTAGGGAGGTGGTGGAGAGATAATAAGAGAAAGAAGGGGAAGGGGGAGGAGGAAAGACAAACAGAAAGAAGTAGAGAGAGGAGGAGAGAGGAAGAGAGGTTGATGATTCAATTTAGGAATATAAATTAAGAGTGTGCTATGAACTAAGTGCTAGAGTGATAAAGATAAACATGACATGCTCTGGACTCTTAAAGGGCTTATGAAGCACAGATGAAAAGATTTAGGAGCGTTAACAAACAGCATTCAATTTGGAATAATATACAACAGTAACATAAACTCAATGATCACTATAAAGCAGTTGTTCTTAAAGTGTGGTTGAGAGATTCTCAGGAATCCACTAGACCAATTTTCAGGGGGTTCACAAGATCAAAATTCTACTACGATATTTTTATTTCAAATTTGGTAAATGTTGATATGTATAACCCACATGAACAAAATATCTTTGGGGAGGGCCATAATAATTTTTAAGAGTATAAAGGGATTCTGAGACTAAAAAGTTTGGAGAATCACTCCTTTATAAGGTTATTACAGATCCTTTAGTGTTTGGTACAGATAAGACCCAATTACTGCAAATATTGGAACCTGTCAGGTGGTTGAATTTTTCAAATTTACATTATTGAAATTATAATTCTATGTAAAAATTTTATTTTTAAAATAAGTTTTTAATCTGTTTATTAATGTAATAAAATAGCAAAGAATAAGAAAATATATTTCAAATTTTTCCATTAAAAGCAATAGAACAATTATAGAAAGAATTTTTAAAATTTTTAAGTACCATAAGCCTATGATAACAGCTGTAAGGGTTATGGGATTTAAAAGATCTTCCATGCCCCGTTGGACTTGCTGACGTAGCAGGAAGGGGCGGAGCAAGAGGAAGCAGAAGCCAAACTAGAGTTCCTGCGGTGGCTGGCGGTGGTGGCGACGGGGGCAGCAGCAGCAGAGGCAGCGGCAGCGGGAAGCCCTTTTTGAGTTAGCCAGAATTTCTGCTAAGGACTCCTGATGAGGACTGCCAGGGGCCGGAGCTGCTGGGAGCGCGCTTCCCGAATGCTGGGTGATTGCTGTGAGTGGGGAGAGGAGGACCTTTGCCTGAGGTAGCCTGTTCTATTTCAAAGGCTTGAAAATGTGGATGCTTTCTACTTTATCTACCTGTGCCAATGTCATAACTACTCTGATGGCTTTCACTTTCTGGTTTGGGGACTCAGTCTTTTGGTATCTTAATAAATTTTCTAGTTTATTCCCCCATATGGCAAGCATGACATATTTTGTGATGGATAATTATATCAGCATATCTGTAATCTCCATAGGCATTGTGAATATGGCATTGCTGATACAACAGCATATGATAAAAATGTCATTATGTCACTGAAAATATTTTAGCAGCATAGACTTAACTGTATTTTCTTTCTTTAAATCTTCATATATACATTGGTAGGTACAAAGAAATTTATACCCTCCTCAGCAAATTTTATACTTCAATTAACATTAGGGTCAGCATATGTGTGTACACATATGTACGTGTATATGTGTTTGCACATGTGTGTGTGCATATACACACATATACATATACCTGTTTCATGACTTCTATGGCTAAAAACATATTTCCAAACTATTTAAAAATGAACTCCTTCATTTGTATATCATCTGTTCCTTCAGCATCATTGTTGATTTCTTCAGACTCTTGTTGCCAATGTAAATGAAGAAGGTCATCATAAGTCTATTTGTTCTGAAGCAAACAGAACCATGCCCAAGCATGATCATTTTTTAGTTCATCAAAACCAAGCTTCTTTCCAATATTTGTTATCTCTTCTATCACAGTTTGCTTTTGAAAGAAAAAACCCTCAAAATTACTATTAGCACAATTTGACAAAATGCACAGCTATACTGCATGTTGCTTGCAGGTATTTGTTGCTAAGGATAGTGAAAAAATTTTATCGCATCTTTTTTTTAATAATTTTTCAAGAAGCCAGTTAAGGAAATTGTATTTGTTCCTCATAGTTTTAGCAATTGTTTGCTCAAAAGTTTTTCTTAGGTAGGAGGCTTTAAATGTTACAACAGTTCTTTTGGTTCATAGGCTGCAATAAAGATGTGTTTGGTGGCGAAAAAAAAAGAAAGAGAGAGACAGAGACAGAGAGACAGAGAGATAAAGACAGAGAGGAGGGAAAGAAAAGGAAAGGGCAAAGGAAAGGAAAGGAGAGGGGAGGGGAGGGGAGGAAGGAAGAGAAAGAAAGAAAGAAAAAGAAAGAAAGAAAGAGAAAGAAAGAAAGAAAGAAAGAGAGAGAGAGAGAAAGAAAGAAAGAAAGAAAGAAAGAAAGAAAGAAAGAAAGAAAGAAAGAAAGAAAGAAAGAAAGAAAGAAAGAAAGAAAGAAAGAAAGAAAGAAAGAAAGAAAGAAGAGGAAAGAAGGAAGGAAGGAAGGAAGGAAGGAAGGAAGGAAGGAAGGAAGGAAGGAAGGAAGGAAGGAAGGAAGGAAGGAAGGAAGGTCTTTTATATTCTCATATAAAAAAACCAAGTGTAACTGAATGACTTAGGGTATTATCTAAAATCAGTAATACTTTAAATGCAATATTATTGCCTTGCAATATATTTCCACAGCTGGGTTAAAATAACTTTGAAAACCAGTCTTCCCATGCTTTCTTATTTGATTACCAAAGAATTCCATTATACTATAACATGAAGGGCAGAGACTATCTTTTGCCTCTTTTTGTATCCCCATGTTTACATAGTGCCTGGAACATAGTAGGCACCTAATAAATGTTGGTTGATTGATTGATTTAGTGCTTGATGTTTCTGGTCTTTCAGAGCATGAAGATTTTAAGACCAATAAAGAAGCATTGATTTTAACTTAAAATCTCTTCTGTATGTCCTCCTAACAAAAAGGTTAGGTGATCCTTAGACATATTTAATTTAAGGTAAGTTTTTACTTTCTGAGAAATGTAAATTTTAAGAGGCATGCTTTTCCCAGATTAAGTCTGTTTCATCCACATTAAAAAAAATTGTGGATCATTTTATCTACATTTTTCAACTTATTTTCTTCAAAACATCAAGATACTTATCTACCACATCATCTGCATTGGCCACCTCTCAATTTTAATATCATACAATTAAACTGAATTTTTAAAGCAACCCAACCAACCAATCCATGCAATAAAAGTTTCTTTACTTTCCACTTCATATCCATTTCTACTTCTACCTGCCCCTTGGAATATTTTACAAGATACTTCACTTTTCAGTACTCACGGACTACAAGCCCACCTCCTGCTTATCTTGGTCCAGTAACTTCATTGTGTCCTATCTGCCCAGAATCTATCGGCTTATCCTATCTGCCCAGGACCTAGAGAGTTGGATTAATGTATCTGTGAAAAGCAATGGAGAAGTCTCAGAACTTGGAGAAAGGAAGACCTCAGTTTGAATCCTGCTCCAGATTCATTCTAATGGTGTGTCCCTGGGCAAATCACTTAGCTTGTCTGTGCCACAGTTTTCTCATCTACAAAAAGGGGATAATAACAAATAACAACAACCTCACAGGTTTGTTCTGAGGACTAAATAGTTAACGTTTGTGAACTTTACAGTGTAATATAAGTTCTAGCTCATTTTATTGTAATATTGTCTAGTCTAAGAAGAAAATAGTGAGGTAACAATGTTTTTGAATGATGTTGGTTACTGTGCTTACTAAGAGATGTGGATACATGTAACAGAGAGAAAAAGTAAATCCCTATCTTAAGGGCAGTCTTCAGGAGTTACCAGGTCAGTGCATAAGATTAGAGTTGATTAAGTTAAGGGACCTTATAAATCATGTAGTCCAATTCCTTCATTTTGTTTAAAAGAAAATGAGGCCAGGAAAAAGAAAATCTTTGCCCAGAGCAGGCATCTCTGAAAACCAGATGCCCCCAGATGCCCCAAGTTCACAAAAGCCATGGACATCAGAGTCAGAATTCAAACCCAGATCTTCTGGTTCCAAATCCAGAGTTCCTTCCACTATATCAAGCCACCACACCAAAGAATTTAATTTAAAGAGAAAGGTGTGAGAGTCAGGTTATATTGCTCCATTCCCACCAATGTAGGAAGGAAGCACTTAGATCAAGAACTGAAGTCTCTCCACTGTAGCCCTTACTTACTTCCATCTCTTGGTGTAACTCCATGCCTTGAAGATTATCTGTCTTCCTTTTGGAATCAACGCTGTTATTATATTATTCAAAGACCTTGCAATCGAGTATGAGAGACAAAGCATATGCATAGGCAGGAAATGCCTTAAGGATACTTACAAAGCCCCATATCTGTACATGCAAATTAGCAGACAGTAAAATGTTCCATTTTCCCAGAATCCAAACAATTTAGAAAACTCATAAAATCCGTTTTTTCCCCGCAATATCATGCAATCACATTAATTTCCTTAGCAAAGACCCTGGCAGGTCTTTTGAATAATCAAAGATCAAAATTATCTAACTTAGTTTATTACTAAATTTATTTTGTTGAATTAATTCTGTTTAGCACCTTCATTAGCTCAATTAGGCAGAACATTAAATTAAAGGCTTTTTGGATAAATGGGAGTTTTCTATAATACTGTTTGTCTCATCCAGTTTGTTAGACTGTATTCTTCCTTGGATTACCACAAGAAGTCAAACATCCTTTCCAAATGACGTACTTTTTTTTGTAATTCTGCTCAATTTTTTTTTTCATTTAAACTTGATTCTGTGCTTCAGAATTTTTAGAATTTACAGAGAAGGGAATTAAGCTTAAGTCACACCAATTACCAGGCAATGCAGTTAACTGTGGGGAAAAGGGGGTGGGGGGAGCAAATGACAAATGTTTGTTTTAAAGAATACTCCTTTCTCAGTCTTTTCAGTATAATGAAATAATTTAAAAACTGGTTGGTATCCTTTACTTTAAGAATTAGAAGAGGCCAACTAGACCAGATATTAATGAGTGCATTTCAGACAATCAAAAAAAGAAACAATTATAAATCTTTGGGAAGCATTTCCCTACAGAAGCCTTAGTCCCTTCCAAAATGCTTCCTTAACTTGACAACGAGTTGCCTGACTTTAAACCATTAAAGCTGACAAAAAGGGGGTGTTGCATCTTTTATAAACAGCCCTTTGTTTGCAGTTCTGACACCTGTGAAAAGCAAAATTGTTATTTTCTTGCTGCTTGTTGCTAGTTTGATGCCCGCTCTGGGGCCTTACATCAGAGACACTGTTCAAAACAGGTTGCAGGGGCCCGTTTCAGCACTGTCTGCCTATGGTGCTGCCTGAAGGAATACCATGGAAACGGAATTTGACAGGCTCCTGGGGACCTGCTGCTGCCACAGACACTTCCTTTGACTGCCTGATGAAGACATCACAGACCAAACAGAACATTAAAACACTGTTGGCTGCTTTGCATCACTTAGAATGCAAATCTCTTTGTTCTGCTTGGGATTTTGTTTTGCAGCTAAGGAATCTGTACTCTCTCTGCTCCAAAGTGTAGTCGACAAGAGCATTTTTGTTGTTGCGTTATTTCCAGGGAATGGAAAAGTGCACTAAATGATAAAATATTTTAAAGTTCCCATAATTTTTTCTCTGAAAATTGTCATTTATTCTTCATGGGAGTCATTCTCTCTGATCTGATCTCTCTCTAGCACATACTATATATACACGTTTGATTGTAAGTGTTGATTCAGAGGTAGAGGAAAAGAAATATAGCTCCTTACTTGGAATTTTGTTGTTTGTTACATGAGAGGACAGGGGATTATTTTGTAGAAGGAAAAAAGACATGAAATATACCAGCAAAAAAAAATAACTAGCATTTTTTAGTTTGATTCCCACCTCATAAGTTCTATTCAAATACGATTATTTTAAATAATAACATTAAATAATAATATTTTAGTTTTTATCATTAATTGTGTGACCTTGGAAAAGTTAATCAACTTTTCTAGGTTTCTATTTTCTCACATATAAAATTACAGAATTCAGCAGGCCAGAGGTTCTTAACCTAGGGTCCATGAATTTATTAGATGGATAGATAGATGACAGATACATAGATAACTATATTTCAACATAATTGGTTTCCTTTATAATTCTATATACCTTATTTCTATATGTTCGAAATATATATTATCTATAATTATATGTCCTTTATACTTGATGCTATACACTTTGTTTGTGAACTTCAAAGGGTGTTCAAAAGCTTCACCTGACTGCCAAAGGAATCCATGACCCATCAAAAACAACTAAAAACCCAGGCATTAGATGATCTCTAAAATTCATTATAATTGTATAGTTCTAGGAAACTTTGAATTGGATTTGATGACTAATGTACAAAAATAATACTGCCGTTGGGTCACTAGTTCTGTTTCCTGTATGTAATAAGATGGAAAACCAGTGTTATGCTGCAACATGTAGAATAATCTGTGCCCAATCTGAAAAACAAACAAATAAAAAGGCAAGAAATTACAAAAAAATAACTTTAAAATTCCCATATTTGTAAGCCCTCATATTAAATACAGTAACTACTGCCTTTCTTTTAAAAAGGAATCAGGCTCAAGAAATGATTGTGATTCATCTACAATATAGAAAATAGGCTTAGGCAAAAAACTACTTTTGTCTGAACACTCATGCCTGGTCTTTTACTTCTAAATTTATCTCCAGACTTTCTTCAGTTCTCCATTTCTAATATATAACACCCAGGAAAGTAAAATCCTAGTTCTCACCATTTCATAAATCTTGCCCAAATAATAGGCTACTGTTACTTTATAAAAGTAGTGACAAATTCAAATAGTGATGGGGGTGGGTCACTAACCATAAGGATTGTATATATGGAATACATACATAAAGATAATCCATACACAAGACCTACATACTGCATTGGTTTTAAAATATAATGTTTCATATCTCTCATTGTATTTTCATTTATTTTATTAACTATTTTCCGATTACATTTTAATCTGCTTTTGGCCTTATCCGGGAGTGTTGTAGGCACATGGGCCACATGTCTGACATCTCTGCTTTATAGGTTCCACAAAGTGATGACTTTTCCCTTTCTATTTTCCTGTAAGTTCCTTGGCCCAATTTTTTAAAAACCACTTTCACCATTCATTTGGAGTTTTGTAACATTCCTTACAGGATCCATCTAGAGTAAATATTTAGCCAAGAGCAAATGTTCATTAAACACCTTTTACTCTATTTAGGAAGACCCAAAGATGACTGAAAGTCTTTGTCCTTAAAAAACTTAGTCTTGTAACTGAGTCAATATGATTTGTATAGTCAATGCATAAACTTTTAAACTGAGGACCAAGACTACCTACATAACTTGATCATTTCTCCAGTGTTTATTATATCTCAGCAAGCACACTGAGGCAGTGTTACATGGTAAATAGAGTATGGGGTTTATCATTAAGAAAATATGAGTTCAAATTCAGCTTCTGACAATCATTGCATGACTCTGGTCATGTCCTTTAAACTCTGCATACCTAAGACAAAAATGTTAAGTCTGAGCTCTTAGTTCACAGATTGGTCGTCATCGCTTCAGGAGATTTTCACTACCAAAAGTCCCACCACCGGCGGGGGGACAGGGGCAATGGAAATAGATACACCCAGTGGTTGTGTACAAGAACCTCATTGAAAACAAACAAACAAAAAGCAGGCAATCAATTCACTAGGTAGTATTCAACTCTACTGAGCAGCAATGTGGCTTAAATAGGAGATTAAGAGTCAGGAATTCTAGTTTCTAGTCTTTGCTCTACCACTAACTAGCTATTTAAGTTTCAGTAAATCACTCAACTTTTCTGCATTTCACTTTGCTCATCTGTAAAGTGAGAAGACTCAGATGATTTCTCAAGACCCATTAGGCTCTAAAATTCTATGATTACAAAAGAGTTGCTGGAGGGTACTGTATAGATGAAAATTCAAAGATTTTGGCTTGAGTATTTATAGAAAACAGGCAGTTGAATGAATCTGACAATGTAAAAATTTCTAGGGGTTAAAATTTGTCTCATCCGCCATTTCTTGACATAAATGTTGGCTTTCATCTGTACTCAGCTCTATCTAACATCCTATGAGACAGGAATACTATTTACAACATTGGCATTTCAGATATCCAGATGATGGTCCATTTGGAATAGATTATAACTGCTTTCTGTCATCATGCATTTTCTTACCCATATTGCATCCATATGTTGTCAGGGTTCACTTGCTGGTCTAGGTTACTGTATCTGTGAATTTTTTTTTTAATTTATGTGTGTGTGTGTGTATGAAAACACAGTCTAGCTTTGAATTTTTTTATATCATTATGTTTTAAGGTTAGAGTTTTAGTTCCAACTCCCCTCAGCTCATTTGGAGATTAGATAGATAGGTAGATAGCTGGATAGATAGATATACAGATTTAGATATATATGAATGTATATATATATGTGTGTATGCATAAAAATATTTGCAATAAAGCTTTATCAAGCAGCAGTGCCCATTAGTTGTGCCACAGTTGAAACAGAAGTTGTACTCATCAACATTAAGAGCAACCTCCTTGTCTCAGAAATAAATCGATAACATGAATTTAGAATCCAAATATGTTACAGGTATAAGACTGGGAGGGTCACTCAGCTATAGCTTAATGAGTTGGGCTTTTTAAAAAAAAGACTACTTCTTTGAATTGTGACATCCTATTAAATGCAGAGGATGAGGCCAACAGCTTTCATTGTCCCCAGTGATATTATATACGGTTCTTTTTATGGTTTCTGACAGAGGGTCTTAATTAGGCCTTAGAAAGGACAAGTTCATTTTTTAACCAACTTTGAAAGCCTATCTTTCCCCCACCTAATTCCTCTAGAAAATCAATACATGCAGTTTTGACTTCAGCAGTCACCAGAATGATATCTCCAATGTATTCTCTCCTCCTTACTTGCATTTCATTTACATTACCCAGGTCTTTCTTTGTTCTTTAAGAGTTAGAACAAAAAGGCCCAAAAAGATACACTCAGACTGTGTATGGTTATATGACTATAAACACATATATATATATATATATATATATTTACATACACATAAAACATATATATAGTATATCAATTAATAAACATTTATTTAAGTAATTACTATGTGTCAGGCACTATGCTAAACCATGGGGATACAAAAAAAGCAAAAGACAGTGCCTGCCCTCAAGAAGCTTACAATCTAATGGGGACGTGTTTATATATATATATATATAAATGTACATATATGCTATCGCTAATAATTCCTTTTCAATTTAAGAGTTACAAAATAATAAAATATTATCTGATACACAGGATACTATATTAACATATATATGTATATATATACATATATATCATAGCAATTCTATGAGGTAAATACTAGTAACATTCCTGATTTACAGCTGAGGAAACTGAGGCTGAAAGGTTAAGTGATTTAACCAGGGTCACATACAGCTAGCAAATGTTTGAAGCAGGATTTTAATTCAGGTCTTTCAGACTCCAAGTCCAGGGTTTTTTGTTTTGTTTTGTTTTCCCACTATGCTACTCAGCTGCCTTTGAGAATTAAAATCTTAGAAGTATGAGATCTGTCTACGTTTTAAAGGTTCTACTCCCTGAAATGATGAACTCTGTAAAAGCCTGGCTTGGGAATTACAAAGTCATCATAGTTTGACCAAATCCTCTGTAATGGATCCAGTGCTATAAAAATCATCAAGATTTTCTTTCATCATCCTTTCTACCTCTCTATCATATATACTAATCTTTATGAGTCCTTCTGTCATTTTCCTTCTCCTCCCTTCTATTCCCTGGGTTAATGTCATTCTTCCAGGCATCAGAGACTTGTGCTGTCCATTTCCACTGACCTGGAACCACACATAGCCCCTGCTCAGATTCAATAACCAACCCAGAAGAGACCTCATCTCAACTGCAGTGCCTCACTTTGGGGCTTTTCCATACCTCTCCCCTTCCCCCACCCCCTCTTCTGCCATTAAAACTATCAGTCCTATAGTCAGGGATATGCTAGAACCAGATGACTGTGAAATTTTCATTGTGGGCATTTACAGCTCTAAAATTGACAACCATTATAGAGCAAAGCTTAATTTATTTTGCTGATGGTCTAGACTCAAGGAAGTGATGGATAAAATGTTAATAATGCAGATTAAACTTAAAAGTGTGTCATACATGCATCTCCCCCACCCCACCTCCACTTAAGCTTTTATCAGCATACCCCTTCTATGCCTCAGGATAGAAATTTATTTCCCAATATTTTTATAAGTAAACCCTTTTCACAACTGAGGGAAGTAAAGCCGCAACATTTGTTCTCTAACAACACAGTCCCAAGGGTGCTTAGAAAGGACATAGAAACAGTACTGAAGAGAGCAAGGATTTGGAAAGCAGCTGGACTAATCCAAGTATACACAGAGGAAGTCTCTGAATATTTGCATACAGTGGGGGCCCAGCTTTCTATTAAATGATAAGTGCTAATCTGATGAACTCAGCCTGAACACTGGCTAATAAATGTTAATGGATGCTTATTTACCTCAGGTAACATTCTCAAATTTTTATAGCGTATTTCTAATAATGTCTTCCATCAAATACTCAGTCTTGAATGGATTTATAAACTCATTGTTGTTGGTATTCCCTACAATGATGCAGATTACAAATCCTGAGTAACTCTTGTTCGTTTTCTTCCATAGATTCACACTAAGTGCTCTACCCAATGTTCTAAGAGCCTTCCTTAAGTTCTCCTGATGTCCTGAGAACATCAATGGAGGAAAAGAGGTTGTCCATCGGGAGATGGATGGAGTGACAAATAGGAAGCAACTTATTCAACAGCATGGAAATGAGAAACAGCATGCTGAGTTTTGGAAAAATAAGCAGGTCAATTTATCTGTAACACAGATATCAGAAAGGGAATTAATGTGCAATAAGCTGTGAAAGTGACTATATGCAACCTTATATAATAGGGGCAAGGAAGTGGCAACACGGACAGAGAACTGGATCTGAACATAAGAGAACCTGAATTCAAATTTGATCTCAGACACTATGTGACAAGTCACTTAGCCTCTGTCTGCCTCAGTTTCCTCATCTACAAAATGGGGGTAATAACAATAGTACCTACCTCCCATGGTTGTTTTGAGATACAATAAGATAATATTTTAAAGTGCTTTGTAAACCTTAAAGTACTACATAAAAACATATGATCATCATCATCATTATTGCTAATACCTATTTGTGCAAATCTTATCCTGTCTATGCAGTTTTAAGTTCCATGAAAGCAGAAATGTTTTTGGTCCTTATGGTCCCCAGTATATAACCAAAGTATCTTGCACATAAATGTTTACTAAATGTTTACTAAACTGATTTGAATTGAATTGACTGTAGTCTCCCTCTAAATATTGGTACCAGAGGTGCCTAGTTTCCCCCCAGAATGTGGTGAGTGATGGTGATTTCTCTTATTACATTCTTTACTATTCCAAGCTTGTATATATTCAGAATAAATTATCAGTAAACTTTTAAATGGAGTATATGGGAACAAGTACACTGTATGCTCAGGTGCTATATCCTACCACTGTTTTTAAACCAGATCAAATAGTTATCCAATACATAGAGAAGAACACTTGGAGCCCCCCCCACCCCCATAATACAAAATTACCCTTTAAAACTTTTGTTCTACAAATTAATTTGAGTTGACTTGCCAGTCTATATCTAGTGAACTGTTTTAGTCATCTGTGATGTTGTTCATTCATTTCATGGTGTCCAGCTCTTTATGGCTCCATTTAGGGTTTTCTTGACAGAGATACTGGAGTGGTTTGTCATTTCCTTCTCCTGATCATTTTTTACACATGAAGAAACTGAGGCAAACAGGTTTAAGTGATTTTCCCAGGGTTACACAGAGACTTAGGTCATCTTGACTTCAGGCCCAGAGCTCTACCCATTATGCCACCCTATCATTTGTGCAAGTCAACTATTCTAGATACTTCTAATCAGCCTTAGGTTAAATTTGCACATATGCAAATGAGAGACAGGATGACTTAATGGAAAGAGCACAAGATTGATTAGGAGACACTAAATTCTAATCTTGGTTCTGCCACTGCTGAGCTGTATGATCTTGGGGAAATTATTTAATCTCTGTGGGCCTCACTTTACTTATCAGTAAAGTGAGAAATTTCAGTGATCTCTAAGGTCCATTCTAAGCTTTAATATTCTATGGCTAATATATTTGGATAGTTGCTGTATAATTATTTCATACTTGGAGGTATCATATTCTCTTGTTAAGTCATAAGCTTCATTAGGACAAGTATCCATGTTAAATTATTTTTTATCTCATCTAGTGCCTGGCAGAGTTATTTCCACAAAGTAGGTGTTTAATAAATAGTTGTTGCATGAATGGATGAATGAGTAGTGTTGACTACAGACAACTTATCTGCCTTCTGGTCAACTACAAAAATATTTGGCATTAATATAGACACATTTTAATTTATCAGTGGATTGGGTTCATAACTTGTTTTAGTTTTTCCTCATAAGTCCATGAAAACAAATGATCCTTAATTTGCTTTCATTAATGGTATTTCACTTCAGGCTCTTGGAAATATTGCTGCAATAACCGGAATTCTTTATCCTGCGGAAGTCCATGTATTCCATTATTTCTTGCTACATTCAGCTTTTCTTTCTCATCAATCCCGATTTCAAAACTTTTCTCCAATGTAGCATGAAATTTCTCTTCTCAAACATATTTACAGCAACTCATATCTTTCTTTGACTCACAATCTGGGCATATAAATTACTAATGTTTGTTTTTGTTAAATGATTTGTTTTTGTTAAAATAGTAATGGTGGAACATGAAGATAACAATTACATCTTAGGCTTCCTAAGGAAGTAAACTGTATCAACCTGATTGTATACTGTGTCATCATCAATACAGAAATAATGAATTAACCAGAGATTGTAAGACTAGTTCCATCACAACATACTAACAATGGTAGTAGCCAGGAAGCATGCTAATAAATTTTAAACTCTCCCACTTCCCCTACCCCCTGCAAAAAATGTAAAGTACAACAAATTTTAAGTTTAATCTATATTATTACCTTTTCTCCATTAAATTTTTAAGTTTAGATAATCAGCAGAACAATAAATCAATCCCTGATTTATGGTGCTTATTCATTTAGAAGGTGTAAATGTTCATGCTAAAAATTTAGCAACTGGCTCCTGTAAGCCAATTAGAGCTGGCTCCAGCACTCTTGGGTTTGACATATATTAGGTCAAAAAGCAATTGTTTAGGTTCTAAGTAATCAATTTTTTTAATGAATTGAAATTTGCTCTCTATTAGAAATACAAAGTACAAAAAACAAATTGTTCTGAAACAATTGTTATGTTTTTAAAAGTTTTATTGATATAATATCCTGAGTTATCTTTAGCAAAATGGTATAAATTCCCTTTGAATACCTAGCACATATCCTTGCACAAAGTAGGTACTCAGTAAGCATTTGGTGAAGGAATGATTAGACATTAAAAATATCACTGAGAAGGGAGTATTTTAACTTCAGTCTCTCAAGTACGTGTTACCTGTATGACATTAGGCAAGATATTTTATATTCCTGGGTCTCCATTTTTATTATCTATAAAATGAAAGATCATTTCTCAGGTTTCTTTCTGTCTAGATCTCTTGTCCTATGAATTTTTTCAAGGGAAGCCTATGGAATAGCTAATAAAAAATATTTCCTACTACTAAAACTCTGTTTCCAACACTATTCTTTCCCCACCAAGAAATCCCAGCACAATGATGAGATGAGATGGACCTCTGATTTCTTTAGTATAGAAAACTCTAAATAAGGAAACTCCCCCATAACATGCATTAGTACCTGGCAATGCTTCTGAGACTCAGGGTTTTAGAGAATTACCTCAGCCACCCAGAGAGTAACTGACTAGTCCAAGGCCGCATTGTAAGTACATGTCAAAGGCAGGACTTGAACCTTTCCCGATTCCAAAGTCAACTCCCAATGGATTATACCAGGCTGTCTCTCCCTAATAACATAATTTTGAAAATACAAAATTGCCTTCATTTTTGTTTCACAGTTTTACTTTATCTTTGTTTCACTTTCTAAACTTATATTCTTTCTCCCTCTATTCCCATTTTGAAAAAGGAGTTCCTATTAAGACTTTGGATTTTAAATTTCTCCAAATCAGAGAATATCATTAGTCTTTCTACAATATCTAAGGGGCATTCAAAAAGTAAAGGCATGTAATTGACCCAAACAAAATAAAACAAAAAATAAACAAACAAGCAAACAAACCTGAGGATGACCCAAAACAAGAAGATTCAAAGAATGATAGTTGAAAGAGATCTCAGATATTATACATCAATCAAATATTTATCAAATGTCTACAATATGCTAGGTACTATGTTATGCTCTGCAGAAGCAAGTCCAAAGAATGAAACAATCCTGACTTAGAATTTTCTATTCTAATGTGGATTATCTAGTCCCACCCTTCATTTCACTACAAAAGAGACAACTAAAGCCTAGAATAGTTAAATGACTTGTGACAGATCTGATCACAAATCCAAAACTCTTTCTACTTCATCCTGAACTCTCTTCCCATTTCACCTACTTCATCAAATACAATCCAAACAAAAGTGGCATTTTATTAAGTGGACCACTAAAACTGGTCATTTCCCATCAGGTCCTTAAAAGTGGCATAAATGGGTTGTTGAGACTAATTCGCTTTCTCATGAATTCCTTATTCATAAAAGTAAGGCATGTCCTTGTCACTCAACCCTGGGGAGCAGATGCTGGGTGCCATGCACTACAATCAGTCAATTAGACCAGCAACTCACATGTAGTCCCTCTTGAGTGTTAGGTGAAAGAGAGCCTTGCAGAATTTCTCTGCCTACAAGTATACAAAAACCTTCAGGGGCCTTCATTTTGCTACCTAGTGTTCCATTGACAGGCTGAAAAAGACATCATATCCCTCTAAAGACCAGTTGCTGGGTCTCTTTAAACTTCAAAGGGTGTCAGCATTCAGTCTGCCAAAGAGCCTGAAGCAATCTAAATCACATGTGAACAGGTGAACTGAATGTTTGAGGTTAAATTCCCTCTGTATATACAAATATTTCTCCCTGGGTGACTGGTATTATTGGATTGTTTCCTGTCAAGTTCAAGCATTTTAGACAAATACTGAAATCCCTACAAAATGACAAATTTACTAGACAGAAAATAGTTCTGCTCCAGTGTCAGGGAAACATACATGTTTCAAAGTTGTGACCATTTACTCTTCAACCACAAACAGGCACCAAGTATATGGGATCTTATTAAGGAATGGGATTTTATCAGCTCTTTCCAAAATTAAAAGAGATAAACTTGAATATTATACCAAAACTATACTTAGTTTTCTGACTGAGACATAAATTGTAAGTATGATATTATTGCCTTATTGCTTATTTAATTTGAAAAGGTGGATTGCAGATGACAATGTCTTCCCATTAAGTAGCTAGAAGATACTGTATTCTCAAATGGCAAAAACTAGAAGACAACTGGTGTGACTTTGGGGATTTATCACTCCAGCTCTTCCCTTGTCTTAACTATGCCATAAGATTTTTTTCAGTTGCTTGCCACTAATCAAAAAAAAATGGTGTGAGAGATTCCCACAGACCTATTAGGATTTGTTTTTCTTTTACTTTGGTCCTTAGTTCCATTCATCAGGACTTGCCTACTAGACTATATTTTATGTGAGCATAATTTGGGGGAGCTCGGCGATCATTCTTTAAGGATAAATCAAAATTTCTCACACAAACCCTATTAGCTATTTATTGGTCTCATTCACATCTACGGAGAGTTAGGGTCTAAGGTTATTCTTGGGACTATAACATTTTCTAATACATAAGATCCTTAACTGGAGGAGAGGTTTCTAGATGCTATATAAATAAAACAAACAATATGATCTCTTGGAGTAAACCAGAGAAGTAAAAAACATGGTCCTTTGGCCACAAGCAGACCACGATACTCATGAGTGAGTTCAGGACCAGATTAAAATGCAATTGGGAAATATTTTTAAAATACAACAAAAAAATAAGATTAATATGTGGTTTTTTAAGTCAATATGTTGCCCACATGCTTAGGTATAGTTTAATGGCCCCCATTTCTATTTCAGTTTGACCTTTCTGGTGTAATCTTCCCACCAACATGTTCATTTCCTTACTGGCTAGTCAGTTGCTGATGGCCAACTGACTGACAACTGTCAATTCTCACCAGGCCTTCTATAACAAGGAAAAATTTTGAATGCAGTTCTGAAGACATAGCATATCCATAAACAAAGGGTTTTTAATAAGAATTGCCTGGCTTTTGTACTTTTAAGTAGGAAAAGTTGAAAGTTCACTGAAACGTTCTACTGTTCCCTCTTTATTGTATCCTTTCTCTCCTTATCCCATTCTGTTCCCTCACTACCTCTCCTTCTGCACAAGAGTAGCTTAGGAATGGGTCATCTTCATTTAAGGCTCAGCTTAGGTCCAGTATGCTGCTTGTAACTTACCTAAACTACCTAGCTCAAAGTGTTCTCTCCCTCCTCAAATATTCATGGATAATTTCATCCATGTCTTTTCTATGTCTCCATCACTTGCTATCTTATATTATAGTTATTGGTGTATATGTTGTAATCTGCACCCCTTCCCCTAACCCTTTTGTCTTTGTTATCTACCACAATACCTGGCCCACAGTAAGGACTTTATTTATCTGTAACACAGTGCCACATTCATTCTGTGGACAACACTTAAATCCTGAATCTTGATTCAGAAAACCTGATTTCAAATCCTGGCTGAGCTACTTACTACCCACATACCCTTGGACAAATTTAATCTCTGTGGAATTCCGTTTCCTCAGCTCTAAAATTAAACAGTTTTATTGGATTATCTCTAACATCCAATATTTTAGCCTTAATTCTAGGAGCCTATGAAGCCTATTAAACCAGAAACCTCAATTCACTGGTTAGTTTTATTTCTTTTTTTTTTCTAAACTCTACTTCAAGGGGAAATAGGCAAATATTTCTTCTTCAGCATACCATTTTTATCTGTGTATATTTTCCCTAAAGCTTTAGTTCAATTCAAGTTTATGGTATAGCATTAGCCTTGAAATGGTAGGCCAGCAGAACTCAAAGTCCTTAAAGGATCTACTACAATGCTCAGAGAATAAGCCTGACAATAGACCATGTCCACCAAGGACTTGCCTAGCTAAAAATAAAGAAATCAAGAGGTGGTGGACTTTTTTTCTCCTAGCCTTAACAATTCATGGAAGTAGTTTACTAGGGTGTTAAAAGAGACACATTTCCTCTGAGCCTCAGTTTCCTGATCTGCAAAATTATAACAAAGGTAGCACCTACCTCACAAGGTTATTATGAGGAACAAATGTGATAAAGGGGAAGGAGAAGGGGAAAAACAGTTATATAGTGCCTACTATGCTCCAGCCACTGTGCTAAGACTTTTACAAACATTATTTCATTTGAAACTCATAGCAATCTGCTGCTATTATTATACCTATTTTACAGATGAGATAACTGAGGCAAACACCATTTAAGTGACTTGGCCAGAGTTGCACAGTAAGAAAGTGTTTGAACCAGATTTGAACTCAAGATTTGAAGAGATGGATCTTCCTAACTCCATACCCCAGGTCTCTCTATTCATTGTCCAACTTAGCTATATATAAAGCACTTTGTTTACCTTAAAGTGCTCTATAAGTATGAGCTGTTATTATTTATTGCATCAGCAAAGGGTATAAATAACAGATTCTTGAAATACAAAATGAAAATACTTTCATAGGGACTTTGGCTATCCTTAAATGATTCCAAAGAACTGTATGAAAAGTCTAATCAAATACTGGACTATTTTAGGTTCTAATCCTCTAGAGAAAACATCCTTATGCCTTGCTGAATGTTTCCTTTCATTCTGATATTTTAGCCTTATGGGTTTTGATGTTTGGTGATATCGGTCCCTCTAAGGTCTTTGTGAGGAACTATGTTTATGTTGCAGTTTATTATCCTTGTCAAAAATAAAGGGGAAATATAAATACAAGTTATACAAATAGACATGGTAAACATCCTTCTAATGCTCATGATTTGAAAGGGTCACAAAACATCTATCTGCTGAAAAAAATAGCTCCCTCACCTGGTCCTGGGGTCCTTTGGCTTTAAGGAATCTCCTAGAAGAGGTGCACAAAATGCAAGTACTGTGTTAGGTAGGGAAATATTAATTCATTAGCATCCACAACAACACATTAGCAGGCAGAATAGCAATATCAGTCGATACTTATTGATTGATTGATCGCTAGGATTAACCATTTTTGAGCAGGACCATTAGAAACTGGAAGGCATGACATTCATCTAGTTGTGGAAGTAGCTCTAGATTCTCAATCATTAGTTTAACAAAAGGCCTCCCAACTCTGACAGATTAGGCCAGAAGTTCTGGTAGTTTCTACCAAGTCAGAGAGTCTTCAAGTATGAGCCAATGACAGGGTGAGGCCTCTGTTGAAGGAACAGCCTCACTGTGTATGGAAAACCTCATCATCAGAAGGCAGGCAACCAGGGGAAGGTGTTTTGGCCACAGCAACTCATGAAACAGATAAAGATACAAACAATTTTTAACACATACTTCACTAAAAACAAACCAAAAAAAAAAAAAGCAAAAACCTATGGAATTTTTTTCTTGCTTCATATGGAACAAAACTTGTCATTTTTCATACATTGGCCCCTCCACTACAATATCCTTGCCCCCACACACAAAAGATTATAGGGTCAGTATACAATCATTAAAAATAGCCATAATTTAAACAGAAGAATGACAGGACCTTAAGTCCACCTGACATTGTTGTTACTCCAGACTTCATTTGGGTCCAACCGTTTGTGACCCTGTGAACCCTATTATCCATGGGGTTGCTTAGCAAAACAATTGGAGTGGTTTGCCATTTCCTTTTCCAGTAAATTAAGGCAAACAGAGGTTAAGTGACTTGCCCAGGGTTGCACAGCTAGTAAGTATATAAGGCCAGATTTGAACTCAGGTCTTCCTGACTTCCAGGCTTAGCACTCTATCCACTGAGCCATCCAGCCATACCTCAATAGTATACTTAAAAATGCATAAAACATGTCCCTTTCATAATAGCAAGTGGTATTTACATAGTGCTTTCCACATATATTTAGTTCCCAAAGTAGAAGCAACATAGAACTAGAAAGAACAAGGCTCAAGACCCACTTTTGACACAGCTCAGGGAAGTCACTCAACCTCTGAATCCTCTAGTCAACTTTGTTAAACTATAAATTTCAAAGTAGATTCTTTTATTAACAAAGGAAGTTTCCTTATATGGGAGTATCATGCCAATAAAATCATAGGTCCAGTGCATGTCCAGTTTCATTTGATTCCCATTAAAACACTGAGATATGTAGGCTGAAGGTATTGTAATCCTCATTATATTACAGTTACAGAAAAACAACATCACCTAGTATATTACACAGAGTCTTCATAGGTATACTTTTAAATTTTGTTTCAAAACATACAATCACCAAAGGAAGTATAGAAATATGATTCAAAGATAAAGAATTCTACACCCCATTCCAACATTAACTACTTCTTACTTCATAATTACTGCCCTCAAGTGTACCACATTTCCCTGTACTAATTAGCAGGGCAGAATGAAAAATTAAAACATCAAAAACATTTCCTTCATTTTAATATTTTCTCAGGTCCATTAAAAATACACAGAAAGCATAGTCAGGAAGTCCTAATGTAGTGGGAAAAAATCCATGGAGGATACAAATGATCATGTACTGTAGCTTGGACTACCTGAAAATATTAGTTTAGTATTTTTGTTTTAAATGTGGCTTCTTTCTCCTATGACTAGTGAGCTAATATATCAACAGATAGAACATCTCATCAGAACTGTTGATGAATATTTGAAAATTTTAAGATTATTTTAAAACCTTATATATTTAAATCACTAATAAGCTGTTTTATTTAGTCAATGACTTTTTTTCCCCTTTCCAGAAAACCAGACATTTGTATTGACATTCTCATTATAAATGAAAAAAGACAAAGAAGTTGTTACTAAATGAGAATACAGCTCCCCTCAGAGGGGATAACATAGGACCTGGTTGATTTGCTTTCCATGTATAGGCAACAAAATGCATTATTTTTAGAGCCTCCTTATCATCTTACATTGCAGGCTCATGCCAAAGTGAAAGCAAATAGGCCAACATGAAAATGTATATTTATCAACATCTATTGGAACAGATGAAGAATTAGAGAAATTCCATAAAGAACTTAGAAAGGTCCTCTAGACTAAATCAATACATGTTTTGATGGTCAGTGACTTCAAAGCACAGGAAAAGGACAGTAGAAAATTATGTTGGAAAATATGATTCGATATCAAGAAATGAAAAGACCAAAGGCTTGTACTCATTGCACTACATTAGGAAAACTGGAATTGGCATATGAAAAATAACATTATAAAACATGAAATTAACTATACTGTAGCAAACTAGAGCAGCCTGAGAAGGCACTGTCTACACGCAGACAAATCATTGACTGATGAAAGCAAAAGTCAAAATCAATACTAAATTAGAAGAACAAAGGTGAGAACACACCGCAAGCAATTGAAACAGTTCCAATCTGAATTGTTAAATGAGCTGTTTATTCTGAATAATGGAAATAGACAAAAATTAAGATATCGACTCTCAATATCACCATTTCTTGGGAAAGTTTAGCCAAAAAATACAAAAACTTGGAAGACAATAACAACAATAGCTTAGCATAAACATTTTTTTGCCAAACCAAAGAGAAGACTAAGGGCATCTACCATCTTTTTAAAAAACAAGTATTTTCCCAGGGGAAGAGTAGCTCACAGGTTTTCCATTAAAAAAAAAGATAGAGCATGTACATGAAGGCAATCATTTTATGAGACATTTGATCTCTCACCTCACTGTGTACAATGAACCTAAGCAAATAAATGCCATGAAAATAATTGCAGCTTATTGCCAAGCTCTGTTGGAGAGGCTGGAGATGTATAGTTATAAAGACCAAGACAATATTCTCCAAATTAAGTAAACATGACCTTGATACTCAATGACTTCTGTGCAAAGATGTTCACAGGGGAAGTCGGTGGAAAAAAAAAATGGAAAATGTGGTTTAGGATTAAGAAATGGAAGAAGAAAATGTAACAGCTGTCGACAGTAAATTATCCACTGCTTGGGGCAAATATCAAAATGAATAGCAAATTAGAAGAAAGGAAAAAGTTGAAACATCATTGCATGAGATTAGAGCAACCCCCGAACTATATTTAAACAAACTGTCACCTATGAAAAATGAGAAAGTAATAAAAGTTAAAATACTATCACCATTATTTGGAAAAGTTTAACTGGAGCAAAAACTCACCACATCAAGGAAGTTGAAAATACCCAGAAACTACCTCGTTAGTAAGCAATGGAAATCCTTGTCAATCAAAGAGTAAAGGCATAAGGGGGAAAGAAAGTAGAAGGAGGAATCCCTTCATAAAATATCACAGAAGAAAAACATGTAATGTAATGAGAAACTTTTGCTGTGCTATAGTTTTTTCAGTCATGTCTGACTCTTGGTGACCCATTTGGGGTTTTCTTGGCAAATTTACTGGAGTGGTTTGCTCTTTCCTTCTCCAGCTCACTTAACAGAAGAAGTAACTGAGGCAAACAGGGTTAAGTGACTTGCTCAGGGTCATAGAGCTAGTAAGTGTCTGAGGCCAGACTGGAACTCAAAAAGACAAGTCTTCCTGACTCCCAGACTGGCATTCCACCCGTTTCGCCCTCTAGCTGTACCAGGGATGTAGGTAAGTGTGCTTAGGTGGTTCTGTACAACATCTAGACTCCATTACTTCTAGATGCTTAATGTTAATAATAATATAGGTATAAGGTTTACATATAAACCAAAAACAATAAACTGTGGAATATATCTGTGAGTTCAAATAAAGGTCCATGTATAAGCTTCCAGCTATTTTTGTTTTGGAAAATCAACAACTGAAATATGAATGTCTATGGCTCAGGGCTACTTTCCAGATTGAATGAGGTTGTCTAAATTCCTATACAGACCTTACCTGCTGAAGTCAATCTTGATATAATTAGCCAATTATTGGACCTGGAATAATTTGAGGTCCCAGAAAATGCCAGCATAATGCAGTAATTTCCCACCTGGAGAATACAATAATTTGCCTGTACATTAGAGAATATTTCAAAATGCATGTTCCACTGCATATTAGCCAGAAGCATAAAGATCTAGAGAAATAGTACTAAAAACATTAGACCAACACAAAAGATTCTTATCTTATTTCATTTACAATATCAAATGTAAATTTTTATTCTTGGATCCTTTTCCAAAAAGAATAACACTATCTCCAACTCCTTTTCTACTTATGCTTAGACATATGTATTCAGAAAAGTCTGTGGGTGGCAGGAGTCTCTAGCCTGTGTTAAAACCTGAAAAATAGTCGAGACTGAAAATTCAGCATTTTACCTGAGTTTTCTTTATTTTATCACTAGCATTATTACTACTAGCAAACCCAACTCATTATTAATAATGATAAGTGGTTGTTCTAATTTTCAAATCTTAAATTGTGCATGTATGTATATAATGATACATGCATATGCATATAGTTTATGCATATACATACATTTTTATATATAACTTTATATAATTTATTCGATATATAAAGTACATACGTTTATATAGAAGCATATATACTTATGTACGTAACTTTACATATATAACTACAATAAGAGAGAGAGACTGAATGCTCTAGATTATCAAAGATTTGGGGATTTTTGAAGGCAGAGTTAAGAGTTCATCAAAAAGAGCATTATCAGGCTGGCAGACATAAGAGCCTATTTTGATTACAGAGGTGGATTGGTTAAACACATTTCATCCCAAAGAGATAGCCGTCATGACCAAGATTTTAAGATGAGCAAGAATTAAATAGAACAAAAATGGTAATGTAATGAAGTACTCTGTATCAAGAAAAATAAATCTGAATATTCCCAAATAATGTGACCCAATAAAGAAGTGAGTAAGGAGAATTACTTTGGTCCAACCTACAGTACCCATCAGGTGGAGTATTTGGTCTCCACTCATCTCTAGACTGTAATCTACATAATGACAAGAGAGTCATTTTGTTCTTACTCCATTTTTCCCTTATAAGATTGTCATGTACTAGTTTTCTCATTTTTTAATCACACAAAATGGTATCTATTAATGAGCTCTCAAATTACATAAAGATAGATCTAAAGCATAAAAACACTAATATGCCCTGTAGCATTCAGTGCTTTGAACACAGAATGGCATCTGTGTGAGAGTGTGATTGCGTGCAGCTATGGAAACCAATGCTGGAGAAGGAACAAGTGCTGAATAAGTGGTGGTGAACTGGGAAAGAAGAAACTGTGGAAATGAAGATATTCTATATTCACAAAGAACAAAAAAGAGCTCATGAGTAGCTTGAATAACAATTTGCAGGCCCCAAATGCCTCCTTAGTGGACTTTCAAAGTTTAATTCTCCATGTAAAGTATTTTAAAGGATATCAGATAAATAACATAAAAATACCTCCCCAATATATTACATAAACATTGAGAGTGAAAATCAAGTGTTTGCAAGGTACAGAAGTGCTAGGTCTCCCCTCTATTAGCTATCATCTTGTGTGTTTTCTTTCTCCTTTCCAGATGGTACCAATTAAGAGTAAGACCCCCCTGTCCTAACAGATGTTAACCAAATAAGCACAATCTGAGTCTTTAATGAATAAAACTAGACTCAGTTAATATACCCAAGAGAAGTAAAAATAAATATAACATATACAGTAAGCCAAACAGGTTAGTTTACAATGACTAGGCTGGTGCAAACTCTGCTGATAATTTGTTTGATTTTCAACTGTTTCTTATACTAGTAATTAGCATTTTAATAGTTATAAAAACATTGAAACCACAAATCCACAGATGCATTGATTTCCTCACATCTCTTCTGACTTTAAGTAAGCCGTTTTATGATTTGTCTCTAAAATGCTTATGATTGCTTTTATCATAACAGAAAACGTGGCTAGTTAAGATTCTGAAATCAGCAGCTCCTAGCAACGCAAAGGGCTGCACCTTGAAATGTTTGCTGTAGGTGGAGTGAATATGCTTCCTTTAAGCTAGCTCTCCTAGCTCTGTGAGATTTCTATTGAAATCAACCATAGGGCCTCTTCCGGGATCATTTCCTATTGCGGTGCAAAAATGAGACAAAAAGCTGAGGAACTTAACCCTTCTGCAACCCCAATTCCATCTGAGCCACAATATTTTAGTGAGCAACAGGGGGCACTAAAGAGACATTCTGTGGAAAATAATTAAAGATGGTTTTCTGCTTTAGTCCAGGTTTCTACAAATGCTCCTAAAACAAATACTTGGGAGTGAAAAAAAAGGGGGGGAGGAGGGCGGAAAGATGGGGGTAGGGAGGAGGTTATCCAGGCATGCTTTCTATTGCTTCTACATATGTCACATCTAGTGTAGGCATTTTTTTTTTTGAAGTTCAGTTAGTGGCATAAATGGTTTCCTTCTTATGAAGACCTCTGATTCTACAGTTTACAAGCCAACGTTGGTTTCCTCATTAGTATACTTAGGGGGTAAGCTTGTTCTAAAAGCTGAATCCAGCACAGGCCCAGAACCAGTCAAGCCAAGGGGGTGCTTTGTTAGAAATCTGCCATATTACTAGAACATTTGGTTTCTGAACTGCCTTAAAACTGTGACCTTTTTCACTGCCAAATAAATATTCCACAAGCTGCACTGGTGTGGAACAGAAGTATCATCCAAGAGTTGATGATGTTTAGCACAGATATGTGTGTGTGTGTGTTCTGACATTCTTGTCATTTTAGATTGAATAACAGGAATCTGAATACTAAGCAGGTACCTATTACCCACCATTTCCTCTGTTGGCAGGTTTCCCTCATGATCTTTTGGGGAAACCCTTTTCTAACTCAAGCAACAGTAAATAAAATGTCAAGTCCTGATGAAAATCATATGACTGGGTTAATTTGTAGTAAAACTACAGATGATATCTGTTCCAGTGGGATCTGTCCCCAACTATTATTAGTTGCAAACATTAGTCACAAAGACATGGAAAATATAATCCAGAGTACAACTAGGAGGTTTTTCCAAAAGAATCTATAGAGTTTAGTATCTATTCTCCCCATAGAATTTCACCAAGTGACTCATTTAAATTCTGAGAAGCAGATCTGTCAAGTTTCACTGATTCAAGTTTATTGACTATTTCTACTCAATGCTTTCCATATAGGGGTTGATTATACATTAACCTAGTTTGCCAAAACCTATGCCTCAAATATAACCTATATTTAATTCAACAGGTCTCAGCATCCCTTCACACTCTTAAAAAATGTTTAAAATTCCAAAGAGTTTTTACTGATGTGGATTGCAGCTATGGCTTTTTAGTATATTGGTGATTAATAGTATTAGTGTTAAAAAATTTGGACTTTGTGGACCCTCTGAAAGGGTCCTGGGGGATTCCTAGAGTTGCCAAGACCACACTTTGAGAACTGCTGCCTTAACTGCTCCAATACTTTCTGGACTAGAGGAACTTTTACAGAGACTTATAGAAATCAGTGAAGATAATCAAAAATCTAATTACCCAATCTTCAAATTAATCACTCAGTTACATTCAAATTTCCTTATTACTAAAAAGGCAAAGACATTTTTTTCTTATTGTGTTCCTGAAATCTTTCAGTCATGAAAAAAAATTTTTAAACAGAGATTAAGTGTTGCTCCTAAATGTCTACTATGTTATTAGTGCAGCTGCTATACCTACAGTAAATGAATCAATAAGCATTTATTAATTACTGGATGTGCATAGGGCCTGGGGATAGCAGACCAAAAATGAAATAGTCCCCTAACCTCAAGGAGCTTACATTCTGTCAATGAAGAAAATATATACATAAATAATATCTTAGTGAGCTTCGTTGACTGACTGCCACTGTAAAATTAACCACAGTATAATTTCCCTCCATTCAAGGCTACTCTGATGCCTCATTAGAGTGTGGAAGTTACCTTGGGTTCTTGAAAGCTGAACCCATGGATCTTAAGCCCTAGCAGGTGCTCCCAAATCAGAGTCTTGGAGTTCAATCTCAGTAATTGACTTTGTGTATATCATCCCAGGACCAGACTAGCTGAATTCAGAGAGGTTCATTACCACACTGGCAAGAAGGTGATGATTTTTTGGCCACAGTAATTCTCAAAAACCATCTACTATGTAGCAGTGTTGGCAGAGGGAGAGCCTACATGAATGAAATGACAGATCCTCTATGTATTGAAGTGTAAACAATTGTTATCTAGGGTTCACTATAGAGCTAAGAATAACTCAGTAGGGAATACTATGGCTCTCTTTCCTTTTAGAACTGTCAAAGATGCTGGTTCAGGAGAACCTGAACTCTCTCTGAAGGGTTTGTTTGCTCCTAGCTATATTAGCTATGAAACCTTGACAACCATTTACCCCAAAATTGGGATTCCTAACCTTATTTGTGACATGATGAAGCCTTAAGGACCCCTTCTCAGAATAATGTTTTTAAATGCATGCAATAAAATATATAAAATTTTAAAGAAAACCAATTATATTGAAATAAAGATATAATTTTCCCCTACCCAAATTCACAGACCTTTAAGGGGTCTATGAACTACACAGGTTAAGAACCCCTGCCTTAAAGGGACTTTTATTTATGTTCAAAGCAGGTGTGTCCCTGAATGCCAAACTTAAAAGAAGGTGTGAGGAGTCTTTCATCCTCCCCTTATTCCCAGCTAGAGTCTAAATCCTCAGATACCATTGCTAAGGGCTTGGATCACATTTGAATTCAGCTCACATAATTTGGCCATAACACTTCAAACTCCTTATGAAGCACACAGGCACATGTGTGCGCGCAAACACACACACACACACACATATAATGTGGTTCCTCACAATCTGATAAGCTTTGGACTCAAATGTGCAAGTGTATGACAAGGGGTCACCTTCCAGATGGAATAAAACTAACCAGACTCCTAGACGTACTTTACGTCCTGAAGCCAGTCCTAAGCTATTTGGCATCTTATTGGATCCAAGGTACTTTGAGGGCCCAAAGAATACCAGGAAAGAGCAAAAATTGGCAATGAACAAGAATCCTCTGTGCCTTCTCATACTCCAGTGTGTACTTCAAACATCAGAAACTGTTCCAGATCGCTGCCTTACAGAGACTTCATGTGCCAGGCTTATCACTTGAGAATTCAGGAATACTAGATGAATTACTAAAAGTTAGGGGGGGGGAAAAGATATCTCATTTTAGTCTATTCCCTAATCCTAGAACAGAATTATTCTCTTCACTACACTCTCAAACACTGTGTTCTGTCCAAACTAATTTTAAATAAGGAACAAATGGAGCTCTCGTTGCTTGCTTTCACACTATTTCATAGCCAGCTTGATCTCACAAAATCAGGAAATGTTTGCTGATATATTTGCCCTGAATTTTCTTGAAGCAACAGTCAAGGCTTAGATTTGAAGCAAGTGGAGCACACAGCAGCCAATTCTCTACATGGAAAACCTAAATGAAAAAATATGGTGCAACAGAATGAAGCCACTGTTTTGAAGTTCAATCCAACCTAGAATCCGTTAAGAGTGGTTTCAAAAAGATCTAAGTCTCACAAAATGGCATGCCTGCCTCTTGTTTTTCAGAGTACAAATAGATTTCTATATGCCCATTCTCAATTATGGTGGTGAGTTACATTTGGAATGTCTACTACTTGGGTCATATTCATTTCTTGATGGGAGCAATGCAGACAGACAAAGGCAGAGAGGAGGCAAAATTGCCATTTGTAGCATTTTTATAACACAGCCTCCTTACCAATATTAAAAAGTGCCACTGTGTGAAATGCCTTTAACCCATGAATCTGTGCCAATGAAGTCCATGAATATAATACAGTGCTTTTAGAATTAATACTTGGATGAGGTGACTGGGGCTTTTTTCCAGGATTTAGAAATTTAAAAGGCACTGACAGCACTTGCATTTTTTCTACACATAGAAACAGCTGAGCTTAGCAAGTAGTTAGCATGAATAATTAAGTAAAATAGGAAGCTGTCAGATGGCCTACTTCCTCCTCCTCCCCTACCTAAGCCATATCACAGGTGAGTTCCTCCCTAGCCCTTCTCTAGCCTGCTTTCTTCCTCCAAAGGTGACTTCTATGGTAGTAGACTTGTGGTAGTCCCATATGTCAAGTTGCAAGGCCTCCTCACCCCACCAATCTTTTCATTCTCCTCTCAATGAATTTGTGTTTAATAAAGCCTCTCATTCTACTTGCCAGTGATCATTTTTTGGTACTTACTTAACAAGGAAGTCCCTGTTTCTTCAACTCAAATTTCCTCTCATTCTACTTGCCAGTGATCATTTTTTGGTACTTACTTAACAAGGAAGTCCCTGTTTCCTCAACTCAAATTTCCTTTCTGTCACATGTCTACTCCTCCTCCAAACTACCCCCATCACCTTCTATATGCTATGCATGTATCTCTGTATGTATAGGTGCTGGAGATACAAAGACAAAACGGAAATAATCCCAGCCTTCATAGAAGTTACATGCAACCAAGAGAGATAACATATAAAAAATAAACATACAGTCAATCTTCAACTTTCACAGAGGTAACATTCCTAGAAAACTATACAAATGTTGATTCCTTGAACCGATAGGAAATAGGGGGTTAGGTTCCTGAATTGCCAAAAATTGTAATTTTTCAATAGAGATTTACAAAAATATATTTACAACAAAACATTAATTCTGATAACATGAACTTTTCCTAACACGGTAACCATAAAATATTCCATAAAATGCAAGGGAGAGGAGAGGCAGCACTGGCCAGAAATGGCAAAGGGATCAGGGGAGGCCAAATGCTTAAGAGTACCAGTGAATGTGTTTGGTTGCCAACATGAAAGTGAAAATGACGTTACTAATAAAATAACAAGAATTCTTGAAGTTTTGTTAAGTTAAATGGTTGAATGTTGAGTATTGATTATATATTTCAATGCTATCTCAGGGGATAGAGTACCTCACCTGGAGTTAGGAAGACCTAAGTTCAAAGCCAACCTCAGACACTTACTAGCTGTGTGACCCTGGGCAAATTACTTAACCATGTTCACTCAATTTTCTCATCTTATAACATAACCTAAAGAAGGAAATGGCAAACCACTCCAATATCTTTGTCAAGAAAACCCAAATGCAGTCACCAACACTTGGACACAACTGAACAACAACAAAGGCTTAACTTACAGAATCTGTTCATGATTATCACCACCTTTCTCCTTCAGGCAGGTCAAAAGTTGACAAAGAAGAACTGGAACTAAATCATGACATTTGTACATAGAGCTGTGATCCACCAAAATACCATGGTGACATAAGCTAGAGCTATTAGGAGTTTATTTTCCTTCTGACTGAGCACCCAGGAGAAAACTAGATACTAGATAATATTTTTGAAATACCCAGTCCAGGTGAGAGTCCCTTCCTAACTGCTGGCTGATCAGCATTCCCTATTGCAAATGTCAATCATAGAAAGCTAATTTACTTTAAATAACCAAGATTTCACCTCACACCCAACAAATTGGAAAAGATGACAAAACATGGGTATAAATAAATGTTGGAGGGATTGTGGAAAGATAGGCATGTTAACACAGTTGGTGAAGTTGGGAATTAATGCAAACATTCTGAAAAGTAATACAGGATTACATTGAGAAAATGACTACAATATTTATTCTATTCAATCCAGAGATCCCACTGCAAGGAAGGCAAAGTAGAAAGAAAGGTCCAACATACAGCAAAATATTTATGACAGTTTATAGCAGCAAAGAAATAGAAACAAAATAGATGGCCATCAGTTAGGGGATGGTTAAATAAATTGAGGTATCTGATTATAACAGAATATTACTGTGCATTAAGAAATATTGAAAATGATATAGATAAACATGGTAGATATGTATTAACTGAGGCTAAGTAAAATAAGTAGACCTAGGAAAACAATATACATAATGATGATAATAATATAAATTGAAAGAACAATGACAACATAATAATTGAAATTGAATACTGAGGAATTATAATGACAAAACTTGGTCCCAAAGAAGAGATATGAGAAGTTATTCTACCCCTCTTCTTTACAGAGCTGAAAGGTTATGGGTATGGAACACTGCATTTAACATTTTTTATGATTGTTCTGGTTCAGTCATGTCTGACTCTTTGTGACCCTATGGACCATATGCCAGGTCGTTCTATCCTCCACTATCTCTTGAAGTCTGTTCAAGTTCATGTTCATTAAACTTTTTTAATTTATTGGTTAGTTTTGATAAACAATTTCTTCTTTTTATTTGACTTTAAATTTTGTTAATGTATTTTGGTTTTATATCACCTGTGTTTCCTTTGAAGATATCAGTAAAATAAATTATAGAAAGTAATATAAACAGGTATGATTGAACATACCTGTAATCTGTGTTTCTTGGGACAACTGAGGCTGGTCGATCACTTAAATTGAGGAATTTTGAGCTGTAGAGGGGAGAAAGCCACCTGTTCTGTCTGTCACAAATATGGTGAGCCTCCAGGACAAGTGGGCTACCAGAATGCCTGCAGAGAAGCAAACTAGCCCAGATAAGAAAAAAATTATGGAGCAGGTAAAAGTTTCTGTGCCAATCAGTATTGGTTGGGATCAGGCTTATGAGTGGCCACTTCCATCTGAGTAATATAGCCAAAGTCAGTCTCAGGAAAAGGGGGTGGGGGGGAGGGATATTCTAATATATATATAATATCATATCTTTAAAAAAATCTATAAGTGATACAAAGTAAACAGAACCAGGAATACAATATATGCAATAACCACAAGAATGTAAATGGACTTAACAACAACAACAAAACCTGAATGCTGCCAAATGATAATGACCAAATTTGTCAGAAAAAAAGCTATAAGAATGTACTTCCCTTCTTTCTGCTTCTTTGCAGCAGTGGGAGACTATGGGGATGGGACAGTGAACATACTGAGGGATGTCAATGATGTGTCGGTTAGTTTTCCTGAACGGCTTTTTTTTCTCTTCTTTTTATTATTCTTTATTAATGAGGAATGGTTCTCTAGTTAAGAAAGACTGCAGAAAGGAGAGATGTATGGGGAAATGACAGTGATGAGAAGGAAATGGGTATTTATTAGGTTCTACTATGTGAAAATTACTGTACTAAGTATTTTTACAAATATTACCTCATTTAACCAAAAGGCAGCAGATATTAATAAAACTTTTTTTTTTCCTTAAAGAAGGAAGCTGATTTTCCACAAGAAGCAAAGGACCTCAGAATGGCATAAAGCTGGAAGGGTAGGAGACAGCACCATTAAACAGAGAAGGACTTAGTACAGATGGTCGTTCAGAGGTAGAAAAGATCCCCGGTGAAAACTTATATTTCTCTGTTTCGCTGAAATAAACCTGAGAGTCTTTCTTATCAAGGGAAGAAACTGGTTAATAAAAGGAATGAGAGAATATGTCGGAGAATTTCTAGGCCTTGGGAAAAGGACTGCTTCATCTTCCATACAAGAACAAGCTTGGTGCCCTCTTGGGGCCAAAGAATGGAATCGAGCTAAATAGGTAATAGATTACGTGCAAGGGTGATGCAAGCTCTAAGTTCTGGGGGTGCATATATACAATACATATACCCTTTTCAGAAGGGTATGTTAAGTCAAATACCAACTACAGAATATTAAAATTTTAACTGTTGAGAAATTATGGTTTGAGAAACTGATGACATTAAACATATTTATACTTTTTAAACCCAGAGGAAATCAGGCCAGAATAAGGAAACAGAGACCAACAAACACTAGATGGCACTTCACAGCAAGGAAGGTGAACAGAGGGTGTTGGGGTTTTTTTCCTATAAATATATGTATAACTCTATACCCAATAATACAAAAGGTATACTAACTTGTCTCATCACAAAAATATATTTAACACAGCTTATTTCTGGTTTGCTATTGTGTTCCTAATTATCTCGGTATTTTTAAAACATAGACATCTCTAAAATATTAAGGACTGCCTTCCTAACAATAATATTGGACAAGTATTATATGCAAAAAAACCAATATTTGAAATGTTTAGGATCTTTCTTTAAATTCAAAATAGTTTTTAATAGAAAAATGGAGCAAAAAAGTTGCAGATGTTTTATCTGAAACAACCTAAGAAAAAAATCGACCAAAAGAAATTTGTTTAATAACAGCATGATTCAACATTCATTAAGCACCCTTACATGTGAAGCATAGTTAGGAACTGTAGAGACGAAAATAAAAGAAAAATTGTTAGATCCTGCCTTGAAGGAGCTTACATTCTACTAAGGAAATACAGGTTGTATATAGATAAGTAAATTCAAAATGATTTCAAAACCCATGGAGTCATTAAAATCTAAATGGCTCCAAAAAAAAGACTTCATGTGAAAATTAGTTACTGAGCAATGTTTTGAATCTCAGAGCTGAGTTGGGAGTGCATTGTCAACTTGTGCAAAAACAAGGAGAAAAGAAAATGAAGCATTATTTTACAGGGAACAGCTAGCAGACCAGACTGAATGGAACAAAGGATGGAATATGAAATGACTGGAAAGTTAGGTGAGAGGGAGATTATGAAAGGTTTAAAAAAACAGCTTAAAGATCTTACAGTTTATCCTCAAAGTAATAGCAAGCCACTTAAGATTGTACAGTAGAAAAAAGTTATAGTCAGATTTCTGTTTTAGGAATATCAATTTGGCAACTGTGTGAAGGTTGAAATGGAGAGAAAGATTAGAAGCAAAAACAATAATGTGGGGGGGAGCAGAAAATGTTTTATGACTTCTTCTTCTTGCTGCTTCTTGTTATTTCTCAAATATCTCTTATTATTTTCATTGTTCATAGTATTTATGCATGGATCCAGTGTACACAAGATATATGTGGGGATAGCGAAGGGGAGAACAAGAGAAAGGAGATCCCCAATTTTAACCATTCTGTTTCTCTGGTCACATAGCCTGGATTTCTTCTGATTTCTTCCATCAAATTGTTTCTCTTTAGTAAGAGAGTATTTCCTGTTTCTAGCATCTGTCCCTCTCTACTAATTTTTTGGTTCTGAATATTTAGCTAAAGACTTCATTAGGTTGTTTTGTTCCCCCTTTGTAATGTGTTTATCTCATAGCAAAGAATCATCCAATCCTGGGGCAGAGCCAAGATGGCAGAGTAGAAGCAGGACCTCCCCGCTGCTCTGGCTTGCACCTTCCCCAGTCCATGTAAAAAGGTGACTCTAAACAAACTTTGGAACTGCAGAATCCACAAAATGACACAGAGAAGCTAACCTCCCACTGAGGACAGCCCAGCAGGCTGGCAGGAATCCAGCAGAGTGCTCTGGGACCCGAGCCCAACCCCACGCCAAGGGCCTGACAAGCCACAGCCGGAGGGACTCCAGAAGAGCAGCAGCTGTGGCCATTTCCAGATTTATCAACACACAGATGCGAAGGAAAAGTGAGAGGTCAGTGCAGTCTGGACTTTGGGACCAGTAAGTGGGAGGGCGTGGCTTTTGCCCCCGGGGCAAGAAGCCCCTGAGGCACTGGCACAGCCAGGCAGTGCCACATGGCAGCTTCAGCTCCTAGCCTGCAGAGTGTAGGGGGACCAAGCACCAGTCTGAGGGGTAATCGCTCTTGCTTTAACCTGCTTGGATCTGGATTGCAGTCTAGGGTGGAGGTCCCGGGGTGTATGTCCAGCTTGCCAGAGCGAGTAGAAACCTCAGAGAGGGTACCCATCTAATACCTCCAGCATCTGAGAAAACCCCAGTGTTTGGGATGAAAGCTCCCCTATCTGGTGGCAGAGTCCTACTGTGGCAAAAAGCCCAGGGGTCAAGTGACTGAGGGGCGACATGACCAGGCAAAGGAAACAAAGCAGACAGAAGATTCCCACATTACACTCCTATTTTGGGGACTAAAAGGAGCAAAGCATGGAACAGGAGTAAGACAGTGAAGTCAGAACTCCTGTACCAAAAGCTTCAAAGGAAACTACGAGCTGGTTACAAGTCATAGGGGACCTTAAGAAGCAGATAAGAGAAGTGGAGGGAAAATTGGGAAGAGAAATGAGAACAATGCAAGAAATTTATGAAATGAGAGTCAACAGCCTGACTGAGGAAAATAACACTTTAAAAAACAGACTGACTCAAATGGCAAAAGAGGCTCAAAAAGGCAATGAGGAGAAGAATGCCTTAAAAAGCCGAATTTGCCAGATGGAAAAAGAATCTCAAAAGCTCAATAAGGAGAATCATGGCTTCAGAATTAGACTGGAGCAAATGGAAGGTAATGACTTTATGAGAAACCAAGATGCTGTTAAACAGATCCAAACAAATGAAAAAATAGAAGGCAATGTGAAATATCTCATGGGAAAAACCACTGACCTGGAAATTAGAACCAGGGGAAATAATTTAAAAATTATTGACTACCTGAAAGCCAGGATCAAAGTAAGAACCTAGAAATCATCCTCCAGGAAGTTCTCAAAGAAAACTGCCCTAATGTTTTAGAATCAAAGGGCAAAATAGAGGTTGAAAGAATCCACCAATCACCTCCTGAAAAAGATCCCAAAAATAAAACTCCTAGGAATATTATAGCCAGGTTCCAGAATTCCCAGGTTAAGGAGAGAATATTACAAGCAGCCAGGAAGAAACAATTTGAATATTGTGGAAACACAATGAAGATAACCCAGGATCTAGCAGCTTTTACACTGAGGGATCGAAGGGCTTAGAATATGATATTCCAGAGGGCAAAGGAGCTGGTATTGAAACCAAGAGTCACCTACCCAGCAAAACTTAGCATCATGTTTCAGGGGAAAATATGGTCATTCAGTGGAATAGATGACTTTCAAGCATTCTTGCTGAAAAAACCAGAGTTGAACAGAAAATTTGACATTCAGATACAAGAAGCAAGAGAAGCATGAGAAGGTAAACAGGGAAAAGAAATCATAAGGAACTTATCAAAGTTGAACTATTAACATTCCTACATGGAAAAACAATAAGTGTAACTTATGAAACTTTTCTCAGTAGTTGAAGGGAATAGATATATATATATATATATATATATGTATGTATGTATGTATATATATATGTCTATATATGAGGGTATATGGGCATATGAATACATATGTGAATGTGTGTATATATGTTTACAGGTATACATAGATAGAGAGCACAGGACCAATTTAACAGGAAGGGATGATACTTAAAAGGTGAAATTAAGAGGTGAGAGAGGAATATAATGAGAGGAGATGGGGAGAGACAGAATGGGGTTAACTATCTCATACAGAAGAGGCAAGGGGAAATGGTTACAATGGAGGGGAAGAATAGGAAGGCAAAAGGGAATAATGGGTCAACCTTATTCCCATTGAATTTGGCTTGAGGAGGGAATGAAATACACACTAAATAGGGTATCTCACCCTGCAGGAGGTAGGGGGGGGGGGAAGGGGATGAGGGGGGGGACGATGGAAGGGTGGGCAGGCTGGGGGGAGAGAAGTTGGAAACACCCACTTTTGAAAAGAGACAGTATCAAAGTAGAGAATAGAACAAGTGGGAGGTGGGATAGGAGGGAGAGAAATATAGTCAGTCTTTTACAATATATCTACTTTGTTATTGTTTTGCATTAGCCAGACATGTACATCCTACAGTGAACTGCTTATCTTCCCAGTAAGGGTGGGTGACAAGGGAGGAAGGGAATGAATCTGGAAATAAAGTTTTAAAATCAAATATTCAAATATGTATGTATGTATGTATGTGTATATATATATATATACACTATTGTCAATACTATTTTACATGTAATTGGGAAATAAGATTTACAGGCACTGGGGCATAGAGATCCACTGGAAAAGTCAAAAGGGGTATGGGAGAAAATATGGGAGAGAGCAGATTGGAGAAGGCGATATCCTGTGGGACTGCTATTTTGGGGGGGGGTAGGTAGGGGAAAAACGGGGAGAAAATTTGTAACTCAAAATCTGGTGGAAATGAATGATGTGAATCAGAAGTTAATAAAGCATTTGAAAAAAAAGAATCATCCAATCCTCTTCATAAAGAGTTCTTCATTTGTTAAATCCTTAATTCTCATGCATTTGAAATGATTCTTATTGTTTATTCTAATTTATATGAGGAAGGAGTAAAAGATTTATTTATAATTTGGCCGAGCAATAATTAATGAAGGAAACAACTGACACAAATTACTTTCAAAGTATGTAAGCAAGAAGGGGTGTTTCTGAGCAGGGTCAGCCCTAGGCAAAATCATGAAGTAGCCTTTTTGTCTTCAGTGCAACCTATCTGCCCCTCCCAGGCCTTCTTCCCTGCCCATCAGATTGTCCTCTCATCTAGCCCACCCCCAGCACTTAAGGATCTCTTTGTCCCTTCCCCTATCAAAACCTGCTCCCTGGAAAGAATCTGGCATTACCAATGGTTTATATCACAGTATGAATATGAGACCATCTGTTCCTTGTCCCTGGGGTATTTGCTTAGTAAACCTTATGTCTAATTGTAGGGGGGAAAAGCCTTTTGATAAAGAGGCCTAACAGAGTCCATACATTATTGAAAATGCAAGAGTTCACTTTTTAAGGTGGAGGGACAAAGACCCTTTAAAACCTGAATAATAGGGGTTGGACCTATGATATTACTGGTACTAGGAACTCCTTTCTTTCTCTATGAGTAAACTCCCTCTTCCAATGCAGGTCAGCATATTCTTTAGGGCTTTGACAATTTAAGTGACTTGAATGTATCAGCAATGCCATATTCACAATGCCTATAGAGATTACAAATATGCTGATATAATTATCCATCACAAAATACATCAGGTTTGCCATTTGGGGAAATAAACTAGAAAATTTATTAAGATACCAAAAGACTGAGTCCCAAAACCAGAAAGTGAAAGCCATCAGAGTAGTTATGATATTGGCACAGGTAGATAAAGTAGAAAGCACCCACATTTTCAAGGCTTTAAAACAGAACAGGCTACCTCAGGCAAAGGTCCTCCTCTCCCCACCCATAGCAACCACCCAGTGTCCTGGAAGAGCGCTCCCAGCAGCTCCGGCCCCTGGCAGTCCTCAGCAGGAGTCCTAACTCAAAAAAAAAAAAAAAAAAGGCAACCGCCCCCCACTGCCAACCGCAGGACGGTTAGCTCGGCTTTTCACTTTCTCTTGCTCTGCTATGTCAGCATGTCCATGGGGCATGGGAGATCTTTAAATCCCATAACCCTTACATTCGGCCCCAAGATCTTTCATGTCCCTTACTTGGCAGTAGGAATATACAGTATTATATACAGAATATATAAAATACAGTAGGAATAAATGGTGTCAACAAAATTTCACAACAATATAACAAGAATAGCACACAATAAACACAAAAAACCATATTTTAGGGTGGGGCTTGAGCACAAGCTCCCCATCATTCCCCCCCACCCCGAAAAAATGGGGCCCCAAAATCTTGTGGTAAGGGGTGAAGATCTCTTCTTCTATGGCTACTTGCTGCTGAAATCGGATGTAGAGCTGTCCCTGTCCTAAGGGGTCCCATTTGAGAAGTCAGTTCTTAATATGCTTGATGCCAGGTCCAAGGGTGACACATCACAGTTGCAGACAGGGGGTGACATCCAGCTTAAGCTATCAGGCATCTACAGATGGAGGGTACCAAGCCTGTGGAAACAAATCTAACAAACAAGGTGAACAAACAAAAAATCAAGAAGAAGCAAAGAGACAATAACCAGACTATTGTAGCCTCACTCACGGTAGAATAAATGATTTAAGGGTACAATTTTGTAATCATCTTCTCCAGAATAAACAATAGTTACAGTGTTATCCTTCCCATATGCTATAATCTCTGCAGCCTTTGGAACATCATCTGGCTTCCGTTTTACCCATACTTTAGCTCCTGATTTTATTCTATCAGTAGAACCAAATCCTTCAGTTCCTGTGACAGTTATTTTGGAAGGAGGGTCAGTTTTTACAAGTGGCATTGTTTTACAAGGAACGATAATCACTTGAACTATCCTATCATTCTTGTGAATCTGTATGGGCCCCTCACCTAAATTCTGGAATGTTACAACAATTTCTCCTTGATAATTAGAATCTATTACTCCAGCCAATACATGTATTCCTTGAGCTGCTAATCCTGATTTGGGTAAAATCTGTCCAAAGTGATTTTTAGGGATTCTTATGCATATCCCAGTGGAAATTTTTCTTACTTCTTTCCTGTCCAACCAAAAGTCCTCTAAACAATGTAAATCATACCCCACCGAACCAGGTGGTCCTGGGTACGGTGCTGGGACATCTGGCCTCAAGGTCCAATACTCAATATTTGGGATCTTGTGTGTTTGTTGTTTTCTAATTTGCAGCTTGGGGGTCATCATTCTGGCTAGAGGTGTACTTCCTCCCAATGGTGTATTATTCAAATTACGCAAAGCCATGAACAAATTATCCTTCCAATGTTGATATGAATTATTGGAACTTAACTTCCTCAACTGTTCTTTCAGTAATACATTCATTCTTTCAATTAACCCAGATGCTTCTGGATAATATGGAATATGATATATCCATTCTATATTGTTTAGTATACAATACTTCTTCATTTCATTGCCTTTGAAATGTGACCCATTGTCACTTTGAATCTGCATTGGGGTTCCATAATATAGACTTATGAGATCTAGGGTTTTACAAGTGTTTTTCTGGGTTGCATTCTTATAAGGACAAGCTACTAGTACACCTGAATAGGTATCAACACAAGTACATATAAATCTGCATCCTTTATCCAGTGGTAGTGGACCAATATAATCTATTTGCCAGATTTGGGCTGGGACTTTTCCTCTTGCTATCTCTCCAGTTACTACCCGAGGAACAGTTCGCTCCTTTTCCAATTGACATATATGACATTCTTCTGCTATCTGTTTTAACAGTGAATGAGAGATACTAATACCTCGATCTTGTGCCCACTGGTGTGTGGCCTGGACCCCCAAATGGCCTGCTGTTTGGTGGACCCATTTTGCTAATACCGGATCATCAGTTGTTGTCAAAGTAGGAACAATACGTTCAGTAGCAATCTTTGCCAGTCGATCAGCATGAGCATTGTACTCACGTTCTGGTGTGGTGGGGGCCACGTGAGCATCTACATGAAAAACTGACAAGTCAGTGACCAAAGACATGTTCCAGATATCTTCCCATAATTCTTTGCCCCAGACTTGTTTCCCATGAATTTCCCAATTTTCATTTTTCCACATGGGCATCCATGTAGCTAACCCATTAGCTACCGCCCATGAATCAGTGAATATATGACACTGTCCTCCTTGTTCTATTTTGATGGCTTGATATACTGCCATAAGTTCAGCATATTGGCTACTTGCACCTATCCCAGTACTTTCCAAAGTCCTTCTAGTACATGGGTTATAGGCCACTGCTTTCCAATGTCTTTTTTGCCCCAAATATTTTGCTGTCCCATCAGTAAACCATGCATGTCTCTTTTGTCCCTCAGTTAATACATCATATCCCTCATTCCATTTTACAGTGGACTGTACCAACTGTTGCTTTGGCTCAGGGGGTGTGTCATTCCTCTCAATTTCTATGTTTGCTATAGATTCATGCAGAGCAGAGACTCCGCTTTTGCCTGTTTTCGCTCTATTTTGAATATACCACTTCCATTTGATTATACTAGCCTCTTGGGCATGTCCAATTCTGTGAGAAGCTGGGGTACTCATTACCCAGGTCATAATTGGGATTCCAGGTCTTAATATCACTTCATGGCCCACAGTCAGTTGTTCAGTCTCCACCAAAGCCCAATATGCAGCTAACAACTGCTTTTCAAAAGGTGTGTACTGGACTCCAGATGAAGGGAGTTTCCTACACCAAAATCCCAAAGGTACATTTCGGCTTTGTTGTTTTTGCCATAAGCTCCAGTTTGCATAATCATCTTGTACAGTCACTTGCAATTCCACTGGACCATTTTGCATGGGCCACAAATCTAGGGCCAATTGTATGGCAGCCTTGGCTTCTTCAAAAGCTTTACTCTGCTCAAGTCCCCAATCGAATTCATATTTCTTCCGTATGACTCTATATAAAGGTTTTAAAATCTGTCCCAAATGTGGAATGTGGTGCCTCCAGTATCCAAACAATCCTATGAACTTTTGGGCCTCCTTCTTATTGGTAGGGGTAGGAAAATCCTGAATCTTTTGTCGGGCTTGAGGAAGAATCTCCCTTAGCCCCTTGTTCCATTGTATACCCAAAAACTTCACATTCTGAGCTGGTCCTTGAACCTTTGCAGGGTTAATTTCCCACCCTTTACTTTTCATATGCTCAATTAGAAGGGTCAAACTCCTTTCCACTACTTTCGCATCTTTTCCCTGTATTATGATATCATCAATGTAGTGGGTAAGCTGTACACCAGGTAGCTTTAATTCATCCAACTGTTCAGCCACAATCCTGTGACAAATAGTGGGGCTATGTATGTACCCTTGTGGCAAGCGAGTAAAAGTATATTGTCTACCCTGCCAAGTGAAAGCGAAGTGGTCCCATTGTTTAGAGTCTATTGGGATGGTGAAGAAGGCATTTGCCAAGTCAATAACTGCATACCAAGTCCCATCATATTTCTGGATCCTTTCTATTAAGGTGATGGTATCTGGAACAGCAGCATACAAAGAAGGAGTCACCTTATTCAACTGTCTATAATCCACAGTCATTCTCCATGTCCCATCTGATTTTCTTACTGGCCAGACAGGATTATTCCATCTTGTGGTTGTAGGGACTAACACTCCTGCTTCAACATATTCCTTTATAGTAGTGGCAATTTCATCTTGCCCACCTGGCACACGATACTGTTTTAAAGTAATTACTTCAGAAGGTTCAGGTAAAGTGATTGGGTCCATTTTTAGTTTTCCTACTAAAACTGTATTAATTCCTATCTTCCTCACAGCAAATTGGTATCTTCCTTCAGGTAAATTCAGAGTCATGCCTCTCAATACATCTATTCCAATGATGTATTCAGGAATGGGTACAACAACCACAGTATATTCTTTCTTAGGTAACTGCCCAATTTTCATTGTTATTTTAACCTGTCTGGCTGATATTTCAGTGTCTCCTAGACCTGTGATGGTAATAGGAGTTCCTTGTTTAAACTTATCAGGGTTTCCATAGATAAGTGTGGCCTCAGCCCCAGTATCAATCAGTGCCCTAGTCACAGTAGTTGATCCATTCTTCCAATATATTGTTAAACCAATATGGGGTCTGCAATCTCTTCTGCATATTTCTTTTATCTGGGCTGGGGCTTGGCCTATCTCCTATTCCCCCTGAAGGTGGGGCAAACTTGGATACAAAGATTCAGATTCAGAAATACCTGCAGGGGTGGTTCCTGCTTCCCTGTTCATTCTAATGCTAAGTACCTTTTCTTGGTACAGCTTATGCAGCTCTTCAGTTGGAATACCATCTATTCTTCTAAAGTCCACCCCAGCTCTTAATAGAGCAGTAAACAGTTCCCTTCTTGTGGGTCTATTTTGTCTCTGAATCCTCTGGCTGTTTACTCTTCTCTCTCGAGGCAATTTGTCTTTTTCCCATTCCCCTAAATCGCTTAATTGTGAAATCTTATCCAGCACCTCTGAAAGAGGGTGCCCTATTTCTCCAATTAATAGAGTCAGAATTAGGTGCTTATATGCAGGAGGAGCCGTCTTCACTATGATATTTCTATGAGGAACTCCTAGGGGGGTATCATAATATGCATTTGCATCTCCAATCAGGATAGCAGTTTTCATTACCTCCTCCTTTAGTTTTCTCATACAGTCTCTAAGTGAGTACCAGGGTCTGTCTCCCCTAGGCCACATAGATTCAGTTGGATATTGCTTTTTGCAACCTTCTGCAGCTAAAGCTAGAAGATTAGTTTTGTTATTTCCTCCTTGCATATGGTGATCCCTAAAAGCCTGGTGTACAAAAGGATTCTGACTGATACTTATGAATTTTAAACAGTCCTCATTGTCCAGTGTTATTCCTCCTGCACCTTCATCAGTGATTCTTACTATCCAAGACACTAAAGACTCCCCCATTCTTTGGGTAAATCTACTCAATATATCAGTGATCTCCTGTTGAGTGAAATCCTCAATTATCTCCCTGGACTCTGTTTTGCCTCGGTGGTTCTCCTGCCTTCTTCTTCGTATGGGGAGAGCTTCTACATTAGGAGACTCCTCATCTAACTTTGTTCCATTCTCCTCACACACATTCTCCTGAAAGCTGTCAGGGCAACTCTGCCCAGCCTGTACAAAAGCTGCATGCACATTCCTTCTGCTAGTTTTTTGCTTCCTTTTAGCTACATGAACAGTAGCTTGCTCCTGGACCACATGAGTCCCTCCAGTTTGCTCTTCTGAGTACTGTGACACAGAAGAATCCTCAGGCAAACCAGCTGACTCCCTAGCCATCCTAGCTCTTTCCTTCAGCAGCTTATCCCTACTTTTACACATAAGGCGATAACTTGTTAGCAGCACCCAGCCTCTCCTGCACACTCCTGCCAGTTCTTTGCCTGGTTCTATGGGTATTGCTTTCAAACATCTTTCCAAATCTCCAGGTTCTCCCTCTTTTAGCCTTGGTTCCCAGTTTTCACAGGGCCCTGTGCTTTTAGCCCATTCTCTGGCTAGAGAGGAATAAGGCAAATCCTCCCATCCTGGAATAGTCATTTCTCCCTCTAAAGCCCCACTGCTTCCAAATAGAGGCCTGACATTTTGTGATCCCATCCTGGTCACCAAATGTATCAGCAATGCCATATTCACAATGCCTATAGAGATTACAAATATGCTGATATAATTATCCATCACAAAATACATCAGGTTTGCCATTTGGGGAAATAAACTAGAAAATTTATTAAGATACCAAAAGACTGAGTCCCAAAACCAGAAAGTGAAAGCCATCAGAGTAGTTATGATATTGGCACAGGTAGATAAAGTAGAAAGCACCCACATTTTCAAGCCTTTAAAACAGAACAGGCTACCTCAGGCAAAGGTCCTCCTCTCCCCACTCACAGCAACCACCCAGCGTCCTGGAAGAGCGCTGCCAGCAGCTCCGGCCCCTGGCAGTCCTCAGCAGGAGTCCTAACTCAAAAAAAAAAAAAAAGGCAACCGCCGCCAACTGCCAACCGCAGGACCGTTAGCTCGGCTTTTCACTTTCTCTTGCTCTGCTATGTCAGCACGTCCATGGGGCATGGGAGATCTTTAAATCCCATAACCCTTACACTTGCCCCCTGTCACACAGCCAAATTAGCCAAATCTTCCTGGCTTTGAGGCTTGCTGTCTATCCACTACTCCACAGAATTTCTTCTCAAGTTCTGAATGCACTCCAAATAGATAGCTGTCAGTTCTGACTTTGCAGTAGCTTAGCTAAGGAAAAAGACATTCACTAGATGTCAAGGACAACTCAAAATAGATTAATTTGGACTTATAAAAATAACTCCATATCATTACAACTCTCAGAAAGCATTTACTCAGTGGCAGTATGTTGTCAGGTAGCATGGGTTTTAAAAACTTGAAATTCCAGAAAGACAAAAAAAGCACATTGACGTGGACCAAATATATAAGAGGCCCCCCCCCCACCAAAAAAAATGCTAACCACATACATTATCTGCTGGAGACATGGCGACTTGTAGAAGGTCAAGAGCTTCACATATAGACTGGATAAGACTAGGGAAAATTCTCTTTTAGATGTATACAAAAATAGAACATTTTCTAAGAGAAATGTTGAGAGTTTTAACAAAAATCTGGGAGAGATAAGACCTTCAACAAAAGATACTGAACAGAAAACAATCCTCCAGGTATGGTTAGGAGATACCAGAATACCTGTGATGAGGTATGGGCTCTGGGAGCCCCCTCCAGCTCTCCTTGAGTCCTTGAGGTACAGGCTCTGGGAACTCTCTTTGGACTCTGATTAAATCATCCCATTTGATGAAGCATTTGCATGAGGCCATAAGCCTTACATTGTGGCTGAGCTCAAACCTCTGTTACAAGACTTCCCACCCTTGAGCCTATCTCTGTTACTAGACTTATCACCCTTGAGTCTATCAAAATATCAATCCACCCTTGAACTGGCCTAGCTCACCATTGTCTGTAGTCTCCAGGTAGCCTTCAGCAACTTCCCACCCTTAATCACTCACTGACCTCATTAACTCCTCCTGAAGACCCTCCCCAAACTCCTCCTCTAGACCACCCTATATTCCTCCCACAACTTTCTGTATATAAGATCCCATCTTCCTTCCATATGAGTGAGCACAGACTTACTCTGTGTCTAATATAAGCGAACTTTTAATAAACTTTACTTTTCTTTGGCTGAGAAGACTGGAGTCGAATTCATTTGGCAGGACCCAGTATGTTGGTATTTTGGGGTCACCAGAGCAACCCTAATCCTCTTTATGGGTACCTTTTCATTTTTATGGTTCCCTGAGTGGGAACACTGCTAATCTCAAGTTCTTCTCTAGCCAGGACTGGAAGGTACATAAACCTCTCTCTTTTCCTAGTACCTTGGAAGTGCAGTTTTTTGTTTTGTTTTGTAGTTTGTGTACGTGTATGGTTTTTTGGGGCCTGACCTCTCAGGTCCCATTAGGTCAGACTGCTAGGAGGCTGTTTTGTTCTCAGCCTGACCTCAGGTTTTCAGTCCTGTTGGTTATTTTGGAGAACATGGACATGTGCACAGTTTCTGAAGAATGGAAGATAAGGACAGACACCCCATCTGGAAGTGTAAGCCATATTCTTTACATTCTCTAGGCACCAAGGAACTGGGAAAACTCCAGGTACTTTTTGTAGGGGAGGGGAGGGGAGGGGGTTGTTTGTTTTTGAGGCTTACTCTCAAATCTTCCTTTATGGAAGAAGGGACTTCCAGGCCCAATACCTGTAGCTCCCAAAAGTTTGCCTTTGGGTTGTCTTTTAAAACATTGGAAAAAATTTAGTTTCTCTGGAGACCTTAAAAAAGAAAAGCTGGCTTTTTTTTTTTTTTCAACACTGTTTGGCCTACATATCCCCTAGAAGACCATGCCTGTTTTGGGGACTTTAAAAGATAATACTCTTTTGCAGTTAGAATCATACTGTTGCAGAAAAGGAAGATGGGATCTTATATACAGAAAGTTGTGGGAGGAATCTAGGGGTGGTCTAGAGGAGGAGTTTAGGGAGGGTCTTCAGGAGGAGTTGATGAGGTCAATGAGTGATTAAGGGTGGGAAGTTGCTGAAGGCTACCTGGAGACTACAGACAATGGTGGGCTAGGCCAGTTCAAGGGTGGATTGATATTTTGAGAGGCTCAAGGATGGTAAGTCTAGTAACAGAGGTTTGAGCTCAGCCACAATGTAAGGCTTATGGCCTCATGCAAATGATTCATCAAATGGAATGATTTAATCAGAGTCCAAGGAGGGTTCCCAGAGCCTATACCTCAAGGACTCAAGGAGAGCTGGAGGGGGCTCCCAGAGCCCATACCTCATCACCTGGGAGCTTGGCTCAATGATTATAAGAATTCAAACCTATCCAAACTAATAATTTTATGAAAAAGTTAAAATATTCCTTGTATTCTTTATATCTAAAACTTTTTTTATTCTTGTTTTTCATCTGAGTCTTTTCCTAATTCCTATTTTTATTTTGTTTCACTGAAGAATCCCTTAAAAACTTAAGTTTTTTTAAGGTTTTCTCTAAGACAGCCTCAATGGTTGATTTCTAAATGTGCCAACCCAAGGTTTTAGGTTTTGTTTTTGTTTTTTAAATTCAATACAAGTATATACTAAAGGTCCACTGAAGAGGTTCATAAGATTTGCTTCTGCTCTGCTTCTTAATGATAATAGTCAATTCCCTAATATTTCAACATAATCTTTTAAAAAAACAACTGCAACTTTTCTGAAGAAAGTTTGTAGATGTTACTTAGTTCTTACTGTACATTAATCAATGGAAAAGCTTTGTGTTGGGTTACCCATGAAATGGACAAATAAAATGGACATGATAGCAAAGCCAATTATAATTTGATAGGAGTGTTTATTAACCGTGGTGACTGCCTCCCCAGTAGGGAAGACAGTCCTGAATCTTCTGTAAGATACACTTCTATAGAGTTAGGTGTTGCTAATCAACAAAATGTGGTTCCAAGGGGGGGTACCATTTCTAGTAAAGTCTTGGGTACCTAACAAGAACAGACTTGTATCTGGGGTATGTTTCTAACAACACAGGTGAAACGTTCTCTCACTATTATGGCCTATTAGGTGGTTTCCAGGAACCCTCGTAGGGGTTCCCTTCTAGCAGGTTTAGGGGGCTTTGGTGTATAATTTCTGATGGGTACTTCACCCAAATATCCACACGAACTTAGTTATTTAAAAAAGAGCAATGATCTCACTACCGTAAGTATACCTAGTCCCTAGGTTAAGTGAGCTAGTAACCCGAGAAAACATTCCCACTGTCCTTCACTTTAGGATGTGTGAGCACATCTGATTCATACAATATGCATACCCATGTTCATAATACAACCCAGGAAAGAATAGTGTCCTGAAGACCAAGAGAGGAGAGAGTGTCTAGGAGGATAGGTCAAGAAAGATAAAAGCTGTTTTATCTGGCAATAAAGAGGTCTCTGGTGACTTTGAAGAGAGCAGTTTCAGCTGAGTAATGAAGTTCTTAGCCAGACTATAAAGTTGAGGAATAGGTGAGGAGAGGAAGTAGAGGCAAAAAGTTTAGATAGCTTTTCAAGGAGTTAGGATGAAAAAAGAAGGAAAGAAGAGGGAATACATGCCAGATGGTCTCCAATTTTCCAGTAAAATAGAAAGCAAAGTCTTCATATGAGCAAAAGGAGACAGGCAAGTTTGAGGAAGGAAGAGGTTTGCTATAGCTTCTGTGGAATGAGATAGGGAATCAGTTAAGGAGTAATAGAAGCACTGCCTTGCTTACAGGAAGGCCGGATTGAGATCGGATAACATGAATTTGTACTTAGCACGATTATGAAATTTCCTATAGCTTCATTCACTGGCTAATGCATAGGAATGGAGGAGGAAGATGATGGGATTAATCCAGGACTGATTTGGAAAAAGAATAACAGAAGGGCAAGGAATTCCAGATCAGAGGACCCTGTGAAGTTGAAGTGATTAACTAATGGATTGAGGTTGGAGGAGAAAAGTAAAGTCAGCACATGAAAAACAGCTTAACAAAGTACTAAGGGGCAGATTGGAGGTCTGGTTAAGACCTCTTAGTTTTTGTCCTCTCAAAGTAAAAAAAAATCTTAATTTTATTAGTCTGTTTCCATTTTTTTCTGGGCCATTTTAGTTTCTCTTTTTATCCATTTTCTCTTCCTTGAATTGCAGCTACCAGAACTGTGCCCTGTATTTCAAATGCAAATGCCCCACTGTAGCAGCAAGCACCCCAAGCATCCTCAGGGTTTGCTGCCACCACAGGTTCTTGGATCTGCTTTGTTAAAGGAAAGCAACTCAAAATGGGTTAACAAGCTTACTTTAATCAGTCAGATATGTATCGTTTACCTCGTTCAGGGGAAAAAGGTCAGCACCCCAAACTTCAGAATATACAGACAGTATTATCAAGACAGATCAAGTACACAGCTTTCCAAACCGTGCAACCATTACATCCATACCAAACAACATCTGGGTTTCAAAGCCGGGGGACTCTCAACAACGGCTTCCCAGAATTCAGATCAAATCACAGAACACTTCTCAAAGTGAGTCCCAAAACAAAGCTACACATCAGGGCTTATATAGCCTTCTCCTGGCTCAGAGAATGTAACAACCTTATTGACTCACTGGCCAATCAAGAAGTATCTACTGAAAAACAAGCCTCCCACCCCAGGCTTCAGGTGCACTTTAGCCTAGGGGCAGGGAAGATCTTTAAAATTTACATTCGCATTACACCCACAAAGCATAGAATGGTGCTATCCTTGTTGATAAGACCCTTCTAGTGATGCCCAACATGTTTTAGAATGCAGTGAGGACAGCAGTACAATGGATGGACTGAAGTCATAGATCCTAAACTATAGATCATGAAATGGTAGATATCATAAAAGGATATACCTGGAAGGAACATCACATATCATTTGATGCACTAAATGATGTTATCCAAGACAATCCCTTCTATTGCTCCTTAACTCATTCCATATCTCACTCTACAAAAGCCATTCTAAGCCTTCTCTTCTTTCATTAAACTCTCCTCCCTCCTTTTACTCCTTTCTTTTTCTACCTAATTCCTTGAAAAGCTATCTAAACTTTTTGCTTTTACTTCCTCTCCTCTCACCTACCCCTCAACTTTACAGTCTGACTTCAAATTTCTTTACTCGGCTGACACTGCTTTCTTCAAACTCACCAGAGACTTCTTTGTTGCCAGATAAGATGACCTTTATCTTTCTTTTTTTTTTGCTTTTTGGAGGGCAATTGGCTTTAAGTGACTTGCCCAAAGTCACATGGCTAGTAAGTGTGTCAAGTATCTGAGCCTGGATTTGAACTCAGGTCCTCCTGAATCCAGGGCCAGTGCTCTACCCACTGCACCACCTAGACACCCCAACCTTTATCTTTCTTGACCTATCCTCCTAGACACTCTCTCCTCCCTTGGTCTCCAGGACACTATTCTCTCCTGGTTTTCCTCTTACTTATTTGGTGGATCCTTGGTCTCCTTTACTGTCTCATCATCCATGGCATGTTCTCTAATCATGGGTATTCTAGTTTCTTTCCAAGAAGCTCTTCTATTCTCCTTTATTCTCTCTCTCTCTCTTTTTTTAAATCTCATAATCTCCTTTAGTTTTAACTATCATCTCTAAGCAGATGACTCCAGATCTTTATATCCTGCCCCACAGCACCAATCACTTATTGAATATTTCAATAATGTACACCATTTCACCATAATTTCACAATAATGTACACCATTTCAATAAAGTACACCAGAGATACCTTACCTCAACATATCTACAACTAAATTGATTATCTTTCCCCTTCATCCAATCTTCCCTATTTCTGCTAAAGTACCATCAGGCTTCCAGGATTATAGCCCTGACATTATCCTCAATTCTTCGGCCTCCTTTGTTCTGTGAATCTAAGCAATTTATCTTGCCATTTCTAATTGCACACTACCTTTCAAACGCAACCCCTTCTCTCTCCCCACACAGCTATTACCTTAGTTAAGGTCCTCATTACCTCTTACCAGGATTACTTGATCAGCTTTCTAATCGATTTCCTTACCTCAATTCTCTCAACACTCCAGTCTAGTCAACACACTGCTATCAAAGTAATTTTCCTCAAGCTCAGATCTGACCATAGTACTACCTTAGTTGTTGAGTACTTAAGTACTATGGTTAAGTACTACCTTACTTAACCAATTTCAGCAGCTTCCTAATGCCTCTAGAATCTGTTTTACTTTTAAAACCCTATACCTAGGCCCCAACCTATCTTTCCAGTCTCACTCACTGGACATTACACTCTTCCCTGCACTCTGTGATCCAGTCAAACTGGTCTTCTTCACACTGGTTCTTCACACATCATCATCTCCCAACACTTTGCCTTTGAACTTACTAACTGGCCCTCATGCCTGGAATGTATCCCTTCCTTACCTTTGCCTCACAGATCTCTTCCTTAAGATGCAGCTCTAGCATAAGCTTCTGCATACATTCTTTCCTGATCCCTGCAAGGACCTGGGCTAGATGCCTCACTCTGCCCTTACCACCTTTGTGACCTTGGATAAAATGATTCACCTTTCTGAGTCTTAGTTTCCTCATTTGTAAAAAGGGTAAAATAATATTTTTTTCCCACAGCATGGGTGCTTTATGATCCTTAAAAGGCTACACAAATCTTTAAGGTTTAAAAAGTCATGTTTTTGTTCAATTTCTGGCAAAGCCAAATGGGACCATTATTTCATAGACTCTAGAACTGAAGCAATCCCTTAGATCATCTAGTCCTCTCACCTTCCATATAAGGAAAACGAGGCCCAGAGAGGTTAAGTGATTTATACAAGGCCAAATGCTACTGAGTAGAAGAGCCAGGCTTCAAACCCATATTCAATGTTTCTTTGAGTATGAGATTGCTCAAGATCACTTAAAAAATTTATATTAAAATATGCAAGAAAAGAAACTGATAGTCTAACTTGTGATCATCACTTTCCTTTAGTTTTCAAAAATCCTCCTAAGAAGCTCTTATGAATATATATATACATGCCTACGTATATATGTATGTGTGTATACATACATATATACAAACATAGAGACATACAGAGACAGAAAAACAGTGATAATACAGGTAAGGGCATAGATTTCACATCAAATTCCTTTGCAAGGGGAATTCTTCTCTTCCAAAGAATGGATTATCATGTAATATTTCATATTGTACCAAAGGGGTTAAATCGAAAGCATGTATTTTGTATTATTCCACAGTAGGGTATGTACAATTTGAACAAGAGTGACCAAATTGCCTTTTTTAATCAAACTCTGTCTGCTCAGAAGAGGATAACATTGCTGTTCCATTAAATAAAATAATATGTTCTGCTCTTACTTTTAATAGGGCAAGCCCCGGCATTTCCATCTTTCTACTTTCCTGACACGAGATCTTATTGAAAGAACAGTTTTTCCCATTTTGTGATCTTGATAGTATGTTCTATATTTTGTTCTTTTTTATATAGATTTCTGATGCTTCAACTTCCCTTTGGTGTAATAAATGACATGGGGACAGTTGCAGCCCATACAAAAACAAAAGGAAAAATGTGGCAAGTTTCTGTAAAAGAATAGCCATTTTCTTACTAAAATTGAGAAATATAAAGCAATAACCAAGTATTTATTATGTATGTCAGATGTACCAGACAGTAAGCCAGGCACTGGGGATACAAACAAAAAGATTAAATAGTCCTTACTTGCAATGAGCTTACTTTCTAATAGAGAAGACAATGAATATATATAATTATATATAGTGTAAAGTCAAGGTAAATAAGTAAAAAATATATACAAAATTGTCAAATTCAAGGTAGATTGCAAGTGAGAGCACTAGCATTTGGGGGCATAAGAAAAGAATGTATGCAGAAGTTTATTCTAGAGCTGCATCTTAAAGGAAGAGAAGAAATTTATGAAGTGAAGGTAAGGAAGGAGTACATTCCAGGTAAGAAAGCAATTAGTAAGTTCAAAAGCAAAGTGATGGGAGATGATGTGTTGTATGAGGAACAGAAAAAAGGCCAGTTTGACTGGATCAGAGGAGAGTAAGTGTCCAGTGAGATTGGAAAGATAGCTTGAGGTCTAGGTACAGGACTTTAAAAGCAAAAAAGAGTAGTTTATATTTGATTCTAGAGGCATTAGGAAGCTGCTAAAGTTGGGTAAGTAAGATAGTCACATGATCAAATCTGAGCTTAAGGAAAAATACTTTGATAGCAATGTGGTGAATTTTCTAGAAAGAAAAATGGTTAAAGACTGTGATGTTCTCAGGGATATACTATGTCACTGGCATATCTTGAATTCAGGTCTTCCTGACTCCAAGGGTGAGTCCCTATCCATTATACTTATTATGTTACCTCTCACTTCACCCATATTCTGGGTTAATTCCTACTTCTATGCCTTTTGTTCATATTGTTCCACAGGCTGGAATTACTTCTCCTACCATCCTTCAAAATGCCACACAAAATTCTACCTCTTGCACTGATGTTGTTTGTCCTTTGTTCTGGAAGAGGACCATAATATCACAAAAGTGATGTCATGACTTGCAAGTGAATTAGATTTAAGTGAGGAAGGGCTGTGCAAAGTCACCAACCTTGCTCTATCCTTCAGACTTCTGAACCCAGTGGCAAGATACAAATCAGGCAACTGGAGATGGCCCTGGATGGAGGACCTAGGCTTTTTTTTTTTTTTGGTGCTTTTTTGGAGGAGGGAAGGTAGGGCAATTGGCTAGTTTTATGTTAAGTGTCTGAGGCCGGATTTGAACTCAGGTCCTCCTGACTCTACAGCTGGTGCTCTATTCACTGTGCCACCTAGCCACCCTAGACCTAGGTCTTTTTAAGTTAAGGTCTCTCCCAGGTCAAAGTTTTTCTGAGATAATGACCGTTCAGTGATTAAGGCTAGGGAAGAAATGATGCAAAAAAATGGTCTCCTTTACCTAGTAAAAAAAAAAATCAATCTCAAAGGGAAAAATCCTCAGAGTTTCTGACCGATGCAACTGGACAGTCCCAGCTGGGCAACATAACTCCTTCCTTCTTTCTTTCCTTCTTTCCTTCCTTCCCTCATTTCTTCCCTCCTCTCCCTCCCTCCTGATCCCTGTGTCCACATAAGGAATCATACCCTTACCTTCAGGTGCTCTGCCCAAAGGAATATAATTTTTGATTGCTGAACCTTGAAAGATATCTTAGGGTTTATGGGTTATATTTCTTTTTTAAGGACCATGCCTTTAAACCAAATCACTTTGGCTCTCACTGGTTCACCATATAGGTCCCTGCCCAAACCTCTTCCATAAACTCATTCCCAACCACTTGGATCCCCAGTGAGCTCTACTGCTCCTTTAGCACCATAGGATCATAGCTCACTAAATGGACATTTTTAGACCACACCCACTCATGCCAATCCTCTAATTTTTAAGATGAGGAAACAGAGGATCAGAGAAATGAATTAATTTACCCAAGTAGCAGAACTGAAACAATCCTTCCTCTCTTCATTATGTTTCGTATTATATTACTGTCCAATTGTTTAATATCAATTGGTTCTAACCCCATAATCTAGATTTAGTTCCTTAAGGGTTGTGACCATATATGTGTGTGTATATACATATAAAATATATTTATATTATATTCTTCTTATATTTAAGAAAAATATCACAGTGCTTTAACATAGTAGGTGCTTAACAAATGGTTTTTGAATAAATCCTTAGAAGAATGCTTTCATAGCATATTGCCATGGCAATACTACAACAGTCTGTTCAGCTCTATGGCCTCAATTATTGTGGCAGGAAATCATCATAGTTGAGCTTCATAATTCCTACAAAATACTAACTCCTCTGATAAAAATGATCAAAGAATCAGTACAATCAGAACACATTTTTATCATGTAAATCTCCAAATAAGGCTAGAATTGAAATTATCAAAATAAGTCTTGATATAAAACTACAGTAACAATGCATCATAAATGATTCATCCAATTCCATCCAGAAAGCATTATTTATTAACCACCTACTATAAAGTCAGTGTCCTATACCAAGGAGATACGAAGAAAAAAATGACAAAAGTCTCTAACTTCAATAAACTTATATTCTATTGAAAGGATACAATAAATGAACAGAAAAATATGCATATTTGATGATTTTTAGAAACCCAAGTCCAGGAACTAAGTCTGAAGAAGTGAAGAAAGCACTAATCACTATAAAGAACTATTATAGATCCAGAGATGCCTCAAATTCTAACCTAGAAGGAGAGGACAACACTAAAAATTACAAGAAATTCAAAGAAAAAATGAACCTTCAACAAGGACTATGTGAGATTATAGAAGAAATGAAGCAAGGATTTTAAAAAATGAAACAAAAGCTCTGAAAGACAGAACTGGAAGGAGATTAATTAAATAGTTTATAACCAAAAGTAGTAAACTTTAGCCAAGAAATGGACTCACTAAAAATTAAAGTAGACATGTATATTTTGGACATTGTCAATACAGGAATTCATTGCTCAACTATGCATATTTTTACAAGAGGTTTGGGGTTTTCTTTTTCTTTTTCTTGAATGGGAAGACACAGAAGGGAGAGAGAATAGCTTTTGAAAAAAATTATTTTTCCCAATTATCTGTAAAAAAACAAATTTTAAGACTCTTTTTTTTTGAGTTCCAAGTTCTCTCCCTTCCTTCCCTCCTCTCCAAGATGGTAAGCAATTTGATATATGTTATACATCTGCAATCATGTAAAACATATTTCCATATTAGTCATTATGAAAGAAAGCACAAACAAAGCATGAAAAAAACAAAGTGAAAAATTATATGCTTTGATCTACATTCAGACTTTATCAGTTTCTTCTCTGAAGGTGGATAGCATTTTTCATCATGAGTTCTTTGGAATTGTCTTGGATCACTGTATTGCTGAAAATGCCAAAGTCATTCACAGATGATCAGCATGCAATATTGCCATTACTGAGTACAATATTTTCTTGGTTCTGTTCACTTCACTTTGCATCAGTTCATGTAAGTCTTTCCAGTTTTTTCAGAAAGTGTCCTGCTCATCACAATCGTATTCCATTATAATCATTTACCACAATTTGTTCAGCCATTTCCAGTTCTTTGCCAACAGAAAAGGAGCTCCTATAAATATCTTTATACAAATAGGTCCTTTTTCCTTTTTTTTTTTTTTTGGTGGTGGGGGTGAGAGGGGTTTTTCTCTTTGGGATACAGACCTAGTAGTGGTATTGCTGGGTCAAAGGGTATGCACAATTTTATAGTTCTTTGGGCATAGTTGCAAATTGCTCTACCGAATAGTTGGATCCATTTACAATTCCACCAACAGTGCATTAATGTCCCAATTTAGCCATATCCTCTCCAATATTTATCACTTTCCTTTTCTGTCATATTAGCTAGACTGATAGGTTTGAGGTAGTACCGTGAGTTGTTTTAATTTGCATTTCTCTAATCAATAGTGATTTAGAATATTTGAGAAAATAGTTTTGTTAATTAAAAAAAGAAAATTTAATTTAAAAAGAAAATTAGGAGAGATTAACCAGAAATCAAGTATTACACAAGACAATGGGAAATATTAAAACAAAATTAAAAGATTGAAAAACAGAAGAAATATAAGATATCTACCTGGAAAATAGGTAAAAGAGACATAATTTTAAAATCATTGAACTCCATGAAAGTCATACTGAAAACAAAACCAAGACTATATTTCAAGAAATTTTAAACAAATGCTTCTCTGACCCATTGGAAACAGATGGAAAAGTGAATGCAGAAAGAATCTACCAATCATCTCCTAAAAGAGACCTCCCCACCCCCTAAATCCTTCCCCCCCCCAAAAAAAAAGTGAAAGGCCTAGGAATATCATAGTCAAAATCCAGAACTTCCACAGAAGGGAGTTCAAATACTGAGGAACTATAGTCAGTATCACATAAGAACTAACATCTTCTACTATAAATAAGAAGAGCTCTTCCAAATATTACAAAAGGCAAAGGATATGGACTTGTGGCCTAGAATTAACTTACCCTGAAACATCTTACATGGTGAATCTACAGGGTGAAAATGGATCTTAAATAAGAGATGATTTTTAAGCTTTTCTAATGAAAAGACTGGAAATGTTTAAGAACTCTGAAATGCAAACACAAGAATAAAGAGAAACACAGAAAGGTAAAAATTTATTTGAACAATTTGGATGATAAGGTGCTAATATTTTAAGGGAGAAGAAGCAAGTGTTTCCTCAGCATCTTAATGTCTTCAAAGGGAAATGAAAGAGTTAAATAAGAAAAAAGAGAACCTGAGAATGGATTGATTCAGTTCTGAAGGTTTGAAGAAGAGAAAGAAAAGGAAGTATAAAAAGGGAGACACACTAATGTGTTGAGGATAAAGAAAAGGTAGAACTTACTATTCCTTACAATTTGGGTATGGGAGAAGAATACATGAGCATGGTATATGAATTGAATGTAATGGAACATTATTGTGCTGTAAGAGATGATAAAAGAGGCTATTTCAGAAAATGCTAGAGAATATGAAGTGATACAAAATGAAGTGAGTACAGCCAGGAGAAAAATCTATGTAAGATCAATAAAGTTGTAAAGAAAAACAATTTTAAAAGACTTAAGAACTGATCAAAGCAATGACCAAACATGTTTTGAAAGAATCTGTGATGAAGCATTTTACACATCTCTTGACAGAGAGGTGATAGACTCAGAGTGTAGAAAAAGACATACATTTTTGGACATGTTTATTGACTATGACTATGTTTATTTGTTTTTAAAGAAGTTGTATGAGATGAAGATTCAGCATCATCCTCTTTTTCTGTTCTATATTTAAGGAAATGTTTGTTTGGCGGTGTTTAAGTTCATAATAAAGGCTAAAATTATTTAAAAGAAAGAAACCTGAGGGGCAAAAAAAAAAGACTCGGTAAACAAATTACCAACAAGTCTGTCTGCCATCTTCCAATAACTCACTTCTGTCATCCTTAATTATTTGCACCATACTTTTATTTTGACTATTTACTTAGGATGACAAAGCATGATGGTAATAGGCTGGATAAAGAATCTTTCCACAAATTTCTGTGCAGTTTCTTTTCTCCTTTTTTTTTGTATTTTGCTTTTGTTTAAACATACACATGCATAACACAACTACTTCTACACTTAAGCAACTTGCCTGATATAAGGAAGTAGGTTGGGAGGGGGAGAGAAGAATGTAAGGGAGAGAAGGAAAAAGAAGATGGAAGAAATCTGAAGGAATGGGGGATGGGCTCTTGATACCTAGTGCACTTCAGAAGTGACGTAACAGTAGGGAAGGTGCTATGGCTTATACAGAGGGTCCAAAGCTGTTTCTGTTGGGCTCTCTTCCTCAACTTCAAGAAGAAAAGTCTAGGTCTGTGATCCCAAGTGAATACTTCATATTTATCCTATTAGATATAATTTTGTCAGTCAGACTTAGCCCAATGTCCTAGCCTGTTGAGATCTTCTGATTCTGTCACCCAATGTCTTAGCTGTAAGTCTCTGATCTGTAACACAGATTTGCTGAACACACCATTTATGCCTTTAACCAGCTCACTTATGAAAATGTTAAATAGTATTAGGTCAAACAGATCACTGGAGACCTCTTATCAGGATTTGACATAGAGCCATCAATTCCTTGAGTCAAGCAACAACTCAACCATTTCCAGTTGTACTATCATCTAGCCCACAGCTCTAAATTTTCTATAAAAATTCCATGATACTCTATTAGTTTATTATTATTATCATTAAATAAATAAAAATTATTTGAAAAATAATTATTAAATTATTATTAGTTTATTATTATTAAAGACTCCACTAAAATATAGGTAAGCTATATCTATAGCATTACCTGCATTTACCAATTTTATAAATTTTTAAAAACACTTAACACATACTATGTCACAAGTATAACAGGATAGATAGAGCCTTCCTTGGAGCCAGGAAGGCCTGGGTTCAAGTCTTACCACTGACATATACTGACTGTGATCTGGGCAAATTACTTAAACTCTCAGGGCTCTAGACAATTCTTTAAGAGAAAGTGCTAATCTACAGTGGTAACAGATATTTCTACCATGAGCTTCCTACACCAATGCCCCTATCCCTAACTCTATGTCAAACAAACACTGTGCTAAGTTCCAGAGACACAAATAAAAAAATTGAGATAGTCCTTTCCCTCAAGAAACTAATATTCTAAACTTAATAACTCTGTCAAAAAAAAGAGTTGGTGGGAATGAGGTTAATTTAATATGATTTAATGAAACTATACTGGTTCCTTAAGATCCATTCTTTTCTTTTCTATAATGATTAATTCATTCTAAAATTTCCTCAGGAAGTAAGTCAAAGTCACAAGTCTATAATCATAGGCTCTATTTCCTTCCCTTAACAAAAAAAAGGGGGGGGGGAGGGATTTTATGCCACTTTTAAGTACTGTAATAACTCTCCCATTCACCATAATTTTTCAAATATCACACTCAGTGGCTCATTGGGTCACATTTGCCATTTCTTTCAATACCTGAGGATGCAGTTCCTCTATGCTGTGCGACTTGGAATTTATCAAGGATGAGAAGTTCTCTTACTATTTCCTTGCCAATCTGGGATTCTAAACAGCTAATTGTGACATTAGAGCAGCCTAAAGATAGGTCCTAGAGGTATTGTAATATCACAAACTTCAAGTGGAGATCATAATCTGTTCTGTAGAGAGTTCAGGCCATCAGCATTCATTATTATTCTTCCAATCTTGTAGACAAGTGTGTGGTCATATGTACTGAGCAGAAAAAATCAAGTGCTACAAAGACGGTGACATAATGGAGGGCGTAGGTTTATCTTAAAAGAGTCTTCCAAGAGGCTGCTTGAAATTGGTGCACATTGTAAAGTCCTGGCTGGAGAGGTACTTGGAGGACTTCTTGACTCTTACAACACTAACAAGGATTTCTTAGTCAATTGGGCCAGAATCCTACTCTCCAAATATTCCTAAGTAGGAAACTGTGGGAACCTTCATGAAAGCCAGCATTTTGAAACAAAGCAAAACTCGAATGTCTTAAGGTCAGCAAATGCTGCTTATTTTAATATGTTTACATAGATGCAGAAGCCAATGTAAGACCTTCCAGACAGTAGTGGAAATAATACTAGATCTGGAATCTAAGGACCTGAGTGACAAAACTGGCAATTAATTCCTCAGAGCCTTAAACTTCCTCATCTATAGAATGAATCCTCTATGATTTCTAAGGCCCCTTCTGTTTCTATATGCTATGACCGTTTTCCAGTAAGCAGTAAAGCAGTTCTCTAATGGGAACTTTTATGGAAGAAAAATATGGTAGAAATTGAATACCTCCAGGAAGATTCAAAGTTATTATGGCCTGTCCCACCTGACTATGCCCAGAGAGGGGCCTAGTTGGAAAGAGAATGTTACTGCCTTAAACCTTTATATAGGTGAAGGATGGAATGGGAGAGTATCAATAGTATTTGAGGACCACAGACCAAAGATTTATCAGTACATGGAAAAATAACAGTATATGGAAGAATAGCCAAAAGTTAACCTAGAATTCTGAATGTTAAGAAGAGTTGCCCTTCCCATTAAAGTAGAAACTCTGATAAGGCAAAGGGAAAGGGCAGCAGTGGGGAACCTGTAGCCTTGAGTGAGGCCACATAAGGTCCTCTAATCAATTCAGTCAAAAGACCACACTTGAAGACCTAGAGGATCACATGTGGCCTCGAGGCCACAGGTTCCCCAACCCTGGTAGGCTAATCATGCTGCATATTAATAGGTTAATTTAAAAAAAAAGAAATATCAAGAACACTCGGTCAAAAAGAGACTAGTCACTTTAGAAGCCTCAGTTACAATATTACCTACACAAGTTGCAAGCTGCTTGGTTTTTGGTGATAGACTCAATATATTTTCTATATGATATAATATTCTGTATGATATAATATGATGTAATATGGACAAATATATATTTTTCCGTAACTTATCTCAATCAGGAGTTTCTCATTCCAGGATGCTACGAAGAAGTCAATATCCACTTTATCAATATCAATCATTCTCTAGATTAGATAATAATACATTTTAGCATATTTTTTTCCAGAATGAAAAAATTCAATCTTATTAATCTGTGTTTAGCAAAATAGTTTGATCAATGTAGTTCGCTTTTTCTTGTCCTTTAGTCTATTATCTCTTTCTTGAAGTGGAGCGACCAGAATTGTCTACCACATTCTAAATATAGATGCACCACTGCTCTAAACAAAAGTAGAACAACATTCCTGTTGTTGCCAATATCTTCTTAATTGTACATATACTTGCAATACAACTTGCTTCAGCCTATAATCAAAAGCATAATATATTATTCAGTAACTTCTTGTACTTGGTAATTCAAACCCAAGCAAAACTAGCTAGTTTTCAAGTGAGCCCAAATTAGTACCAATCATAGAGTATAGGAACTGAGCTTGCAAGGTAATGTTATGGTAAGGAAAATGTGGCATAAGTCGAAATAGGAAAGTGAAGGGAAGAACTATTTCAACACAGGAAGTACCTAGGTAACACAATGGATAGCGTGTTGCACTTGGAGTCATTAAGAACTGAGTTCAAATCCTGCCTTAGACACTTACTAACTGTGGATCCTAAACAAGTCACTTAACCTCTCTGTGTCTCAGCTTTCTCATCTGTAAAATAGAGACAATAATAGCACTTTCTAGGGTTTTTATGAGGATAAAACGAGGTAACATATGTAAAGCCCCTTGCAAAGTACTTTAGAATACTATATAAATGCTAGTTATTATTGTTGTTGTAATTATTGTCTCCCACAGATTGGAAGACTATAAGTCTATACTATAAATATAGTATAGATGCTATACTAAACTATAACTATCCAGTGGCTCTGCAACTAACTAGATTATGGCAAATAATTGCACTGGGTGAATGTCCTGCCCACCACCACTCCACGAGGAGTGGGAAGAATGGTAATAGAACACAGAGAAGAACTGCAGCCCTGAAGTCACAATCAGACTGTTGAGCAAAATATCTCTGTGTCCAGTGCAGCTCTTCAAAGGATATATGAATTCTAAAGATTAAAGGAGAGCTTGTCAAATGTCATTATAGTCACAATTTTTGTTAACCATGAATTTGGTGCAATTAATAATAGAATGAAAATTGGGATCTGTTTCTAAATAGAGATATTTTATCAGTGTTTGTATAGTTAATATGCTCTGACCCTCTCCTTAGCCAATTGCATCTCCCTTCTGGGTTTCAGGCTCTAATTCTAAGGGTTTAGAATCACTTTTTTATAGCCAGTGGCTTAAACCCCCATTATGTTCCTCCTTTTGTTAGGGGCATATGACTAGCATCCTGGTTCTATTTAACCACTTATAACAGGAGATAATATTTGAAAGCCCTTAGTACAGTGCCTGTTACCTAGTAGGTGCTATATAAATGTTATTTTTATCATCATCATTAGCAACAGCACCAGCATCACTTAATCACTCAACTTAAAAGCTGGTTAGCTTTATAAAAAGAGATAAATTTCAAAAGTATAGCAAGAGCAAAGAACAAATATTTTCCACAATACCTCTAAGGCATATTCTTCCCTTTCTACCTTGGCTTCTAGGGGAGTAGGTACAAAATTTAGCTCATTTCCTACACAGTATTGGTCTTACCAAGTTCATGTCCAAAGGCAGTCTTTCTATTGGAGAAGTCCTCTTTTGTTTCACTGTAATGGGTCAATCATTAAGGTCTCTCCTCCTTCCTTAGGATATCTGCTGGCTATAAAACCTGTCCTGAAATGCTAGGATTCCAAGGCACCCTTCAAACCCCTTGAACTAACAAGGTCCTAGAGGTTCCACTCCCTTCTTCTGTAATGGAAAACAACAAAGCAAAGGCAAAGAACCCCAGCCTTTTTTGTAAGGCCCATCTGGTCTCAGAAGAAAAGAAGTTCTGAAATTTTTCTCTCACTGGATACCATGAGAAAAGGAATCACCATTATCTGCCAAGAACTGAGGAAAAAGGAATTGCCTGGGAGAGGATTCAGGGAAGATGGAGTACGGCAGAAAATTTTCTGCTCTTTAAATTTCCTCAACAAAAAAAGAAAGAACTTTGCCTCAGAGGGAATATAAAGCAATGGAAATAAGCAAAAGTTAAGGTTAAACAGCTGTTCTCCTAAGACAACTTGAGAAGACCCCCAGAAAGACCCTACTCCAGGGACGAAAGACCCAAGGGGTGAAAGTTCAGCCTGAGAGAAGTGCAAACACCTCCAGGCTGACTGCACAGGTTGAGAGGCAGCCCCTGCCTTAGAAATTTTCATTTTGCAAACTGTGGAGTTCTGAGGGCTGAGTAGGAGAAGACTGAAGGACCTTCCACTGTCAAAGGATGCCAAGCAAAGCTGTGCTGACCAGACACATACCTGGCTATGGCTGCAGGGAGAAGGAGCCGGCACACAACTGGTCAGTGAAGTAGTGAAGGGCAGGGACCTTGTTGGCTGTGGGCACTTTCAGGGGAGCAGAGTCCCATTTCAATTCCAGGGCAGAGAGGACTGCTATTAGTGTGCAGCCATCTGAGGGATCACAAAGAGCAAGATCATTTGCAGGACAGCATGGAGGAAGGGAAGAAAGGGAATTGCGGTGGACAGGAGAGCCTAAGGTTGAGTCTCAAGACAGTTGTCAGAAAGTAACAGGAAGAAGGACCTGAGACTTAGGGCATCATTCCCCATAATTCAGAGAAACTATAACTTGATTACACTAATAGCTACAAAATAAATAAATAAATAAAAAATAAATAAAAATGAGCAAGCAAAGGAGAAAGAACCCAACCACAGATAGCTACTATAGGGATAGAGAAGATCTGGGTTCATATTCAGAGGAGGATAACCAAGCAAAAAAGGCCACTACTTTTTAATGAGTAATGTCAGATCGTCCCAATCACAAAAATAGTTCTTGGAGGAACTTAAAAAAGACTTTAAAAGTCAAATAAGAGAAACCAAGAGAAAAGTAAAAGAAAAATAAAAGCAATCCAAGAAAATTATGAAAAGATCAACTAACTTGAAATAGGGAATCGAATACTTAAGGAAGAAAATAACTCCTTGAATTCTAGAATTGGGCAAAAGGAACCTAATGATATTCTAAGATACCAAGAAATAATAAAACAAAATTAAAAGAATTAAGAAATAGAAGAGAATATGAAATACTTCATCAGAAGAACAACTAATTTGGAGAACATAGAGAGGAAAAATACTATAAGAATAGTTTGACTACCTAAAAATCATGATTAAAAAAAGAATCTTGATATATTACAAGAAACAAGGAAAAAAAATTTTAATATCATGGAGCTACAATAAGGATTTCACAAGACCTAACAGCTATTATGTTGAAGGACCACAGGGCTTGGGATACTATATTTTACAGAGCAAAATAGCTGGAGTTACAACCAAGGGTAACAACCCAGCAAAGTTAACTATAATCCTGAATGAAAAATAAATGAGCATTTGAGGAACTGAAAGACTTTCAGGTATTTGTAACAAAAAGAGCAGAATTTAATGGAAAATTTGACATATAGCATCCTGGAGAAATATAAGGAAACATTAAAGCTCAATTAAAAGGGACTCAATAAGGTCAAATTGGTTAGTACTTCTTATATGTGAAAATATTATCAGTACTTTTATGATTGTCATAATTACTTGAGTAGTTTGGGAAAAAAGACAAGCTGAGCTGTGTATGATGAAGTGATTCTTAAAAAAATGCATAGGGAGGAATAAAAAGGAGTAATTTTCTCATGCAAATGAGGCATAAAAGGAAAAACTGATACAGAAGAAGCTAGTAAGGGGGAGGGCAGGTAGTAATGGAATCTTATTCTCATCTGGAATGGGTTAAAGAGGGAACAACGTGGGTGTGTGTGTGGGTGTGTGTGTGGGTGTGTGTGTTCTAAATACAGAAAAACAAGAGGGCAAGAAGATAGGGTGGGGGAGGAGGATAAGGGAGGGACTCTTGGAGAGGTGTGTAGGTTAAGGAATAGGAGGGCAAGGTAGCATGTAGAAGTAAAGTAGAGGAGTAAGAAGGAAGGGGAATAGGGTGAGAAGGATAGTGAGGCAAAATAGGAAGGAGGAATATACATGAGAAGTAATTATAGCTTAGAATGTGAATGGGATGAATTTACCCATAAAATGGAAACTGACAGCAGATTAAAAATTCGAATTCAATAGTATATTGCTTTCAGGAAATGTTAGAAAAATGAGAGATACACACGAAAATAAAATAAAGATAAGGAATATAATTTATTATGTAAAAAATGCAGAGGTAATCATGATCTCAGACAAGGCTAAAGCTAAAATAGATCTAATCAAAAGAGAAAAGTAGGAAAACTACAGTCGACAATATTATTTAATATTGTTTTAGATCACTTAAAATAACTAGGGAGTATAAAATACCAAGAGTATACCTGCCAAAATAGTCACAAGAACTATATGAACATAAACTAAAACAATTTTTATACAAATAAAGTCAGATCTAAATAAGTGAAGTAATATTTATTATTCATGGATAGGTAAAGCCAATATAATTTTAAAATGACAATTTTGCCTAACTAATCTACTTATTCAATGACATCCCAGTCAAATTTCTAAAAAATTATCATACTGTGCTGGAAAAAAATAATGACAAAGTTCATATAGAAGAACAAAAGGACAGGACCTTCAAAGAAATCAGGGGAAAAAAGATGTAAAGAAAGGAAGCAAATTTGGCAGTATCAGACCTTAAACTATATTTTAAGGTGAAAGCATTTTTGAAGTATAAAATGGATAATTTTGATTATTTTAAATTGAAATTTCTTGTATATATAAAACCTATGCAACCAAGAATAGAAGGAACGCAGGGAATTGGGGGAAAAATTTTTCATAGACAATCTCTCAGATAGGATGTGTTTGGGTTGTAATATTGCTGTGGTGTAGAAAATGATGAGCTGGTTGATTTAGAAAAACATGGAAAGTCTTAGACTTATGAAGGAAGATGTTATCTACCTTTAGAGAAATAGATAACAAGTAGAAATAAATAGTACAGTCTTACATATATATATGTATGAGTATATATTATATATGTGTGTATATGTTTATGGATATCTATACATCTATATGTATGTATGTATGTATGTGTGTGTGTATATCCATGCTTAATTGTAGCTTTCTTTAGGGCAGGGAAGTGTTGGGGGGGGGGGAAATTTTTTAAAAAGTACATAGATAAGAACATAAGGAAACCTATAAGGAAGCAAAGAAAAGCTGAGCAGGTTTGAAAACTGTGTAGTATTTATTAAATAGCTTTTCTTTAAATAGAAATTTATTGTTTTATATTGAATCCTCTTCTGAAGTGTACGTGGCAATGTTTTTTTTCTTCTTTTGTATTTATATTTAAAATAAATAATAACATTTACAAAAAGGAATAATTATTTAAAAAGAAAAAAAGGAGGTGGCTGATGCTGATAGAATTTTTTGAATGACTCTGAAGTCAATTAAAGGGCCTTGTTTCACCACATCTTTAGCCAACCAGACCAAAGAATGTCTACACTTGGGCGGCTAGGTGGCACAGTGAACAGAGCACCAGCCATGGAATCAGGAGGACCTGAATTCAAATGCGGCCTCAGACACTTAACACTAACTAGCTGTGTAACCTTGGATAAGTCACTTAACCCCAATTGCCCTGCCTTCCCCCCCTCCAAAAAAAAAAAAAGAATGTCTACACTTGCTCCACAGTCTCTCAGAGGTACCGTGTTTCCCCGATAATAAGACACTGTCTTATTATTTTTTTTTGGACAGAAAAACACCAGAGGGCTTATTTTCAGGGGAGGGCTTATTTTAATGAACATTGACAGCAATTTTAATAAACAGGTAAATGTGAACAAAAAAATACCTTTATTCAATAAGCAAATCACTGGGGAAGAACAGGATGACGCGCTCACGGCTGCAGCTCTGATTGGATGCAGCTCGGAGCGCGGCGTGCGTTTCATGGGGGGGGGAGATGGTGCATACAGAGGGTACCGTAATGTAGCGTGTAGCACAGGGGATCACCTTCACTACAGTAGCAATCTCAATAGGGCTTATTTTCGGGGGAGGGCTTATTTTAGAGGAATCTTACACAGTAAGGGGAGGGCTTATTTACGGGATAGGTCTTATTATCGGGGAAACACGGTATTTTCCTTACATGTCATCAGGATTCTCTCAGAAGCTCTAGACTCCTCCATGTGGCCTGGTTGTATCAGCTAAGAAAGTTGATGGAGTACATGCATATGCCAACCATACACTTGTAATTCATATTTATATGAATGGCATATCTATTGGACTTTCACTAATACCCACCTACAAAAACAGAGGTATACATTGAATTTCTCATTTGTTTTCTAAAGTGAGTTTCTGACTTGCATCCACCATGCACTAATTTGGGGGTCCAGGAATTGACTCATTTGGAGACTTGTGCCCAAAATATTTTTTCTAGTTCCTTTTCCTTCTTGGAATCAGAAGTGACAGAAGGGGACTAAAGGTTGAACTTTTTATCTTTTCATTTCTTCTCTCCCTTCCCCCCCCCCCCTCCTCCCCC